>NW_026605560.1:0-58481 GCF_945859685.1 Eupeodes corollae | reverse complement strand
TGAAGGATTTTTGATGTTCTAGACGAAAATCAAATCACACCCAAAACCATCACCTGATCCTTCCCAACCCCCAAAATCGATCAAGACTTCAAAATAGATACTTGACATGTACTAGAAAAAGATACTCCTAATCAAGATCTATCATTATAGATATAGATGAGTCATTTTGGAGCATCCTGAAGGATTTTTGATGTTCTAGACGAAAATCAAATCACACCCAAAACCATCACCTGATCCTTCCCAACCCCCAAAATCGATCAAGACTTCAAAATAGATACTTGACATGTACTAGAAAAAAGATACTCCTAATCAAGATCTATCATTATAGATATAGATGAGTCATTTTGGAGCATCCTGAAGGATTTTTGATGTTCTAGACGAAAATCAAATCACACCCAAAACCATCACCTGATCCTTCCCAACCCCCAAAATCGATCAAGACTTCAAAATAGATACTTGACATGTACTAGAAAAAGATACTCCTAATCAAGATCTATCATTTATAGATATAGATGAGTCATTTTGGAGCATCCTGAAGGATTTTTGATGTTCTAGACGAAAATCAAATCACACCCAAAACCATCACCTGATCCTTCCCAACCCCCAAAAATCGATCAAGGCTTCAAAATAGATACTTGACATGTACTAGAAAAAGATACTCCTAATCAAGATCTATCATTATAGATATAGATGAGTCATTTTGGAGCATCCTGAAGGATTTTTGATGTTCTAGACGAAAATCAAATCACACCCAAAACCATCACCTGATCCTTCCCAACCCCCAAAATCGATCAAGACTTCAAAATAGATACTTGACATGTACTAGAAAAAGATACTCCTAATCAAGATCTATCATTATAGATATAGATGAGTCATTTTGGAGCATCCTGAAGGATTTTTGATGTTCTAGACGAAAATCAATCACACCACCAAAACCATCACCTGATCCTTCCCAACCCCCAAAATCGATCAAGACTTCAAAATAGATACTTGACATGTACTAGAAAAAAGATACTCCTAATCAAGATCTATCATTATAGATATAGATGAGTCATTTTGGAGCATCCTGAAGGATTTTTGATGTTCTAGACGAAAATCAAATCACACCCAAAACCATCACCTGATCCTTCCAACCCCCAAAAATCGATCAAGACTTCAAAATAGATACTTGACATGTACTAGAAAAAGATACTCCTAATCAAGATCTATCATTATAGATATAGATGAGTCATTTTGGAGCATCCTGAAGGATTTTTGATGTTCTAGACGAAAATCAAATCACACCCAAAACCATCACCTGATCCTTCCCAACCCCCAAAATCGATCAAGGACTTCAAAATAGATACTTGACATGTACTAGAAAAAGATACTCCTAATCAAGATCTATCATTATAGATATAGATGAGTCATTTTGGAGCATCCTGAAGGATTTTTGATGTTCTAGACGAAAATCAAATCACACCCAAAACCATCACCTGATCCTTCCCAACCCCCAAAATCGATCAAGACTTTCAAAATAGATACTTGACATGTACTAGAAAAAGATACTCCTAATCAAGATCTATCATTATAGATATAGATGAGTCATTTTGGAGCATCCTGAAGGATTTTTGATGTTCTAGACGAAAATCAAATCACACCCAAAACCATCACCTGATCCTTCCCAACCCCCAAAATCGATCAAGACTTCAAAATAGATACTTGACATGTACTAGAAAAAGATACTCCTAATCAAGATCTATCATTATAGATATAGATGAGTCATTTTGGAGCATCCTGAAGGATTTTTGATGTTCTAGACGAAAATCAAATCACACCCAAAACCATCACCTGATCCTTCCCAACCCCCAAAATCGATCAAGACTTCAAAATAGATACTTGACATGTACTAGAAAAAGATACTCCTAATCAAGATCTATCATTATAGATATAGATGAGTCATTTTGGAGCATCCTGAAGGATTTTTGATGTTCTAGACGAAAATCAAATCACACCCAAAACCATCACCTGATCCTTCCCAAACCCCCAAAATCGATCAAGACTTCAAAATAGATACTTGACATGTACTAGAAAAAGATACTCCTAATCAAGATCTATCATTATAGATATAGATGAGTCATTTTGGAGCATCCTGAAGGATTTTTGATGTTCTAGACGAAAATCAAATCACACCCAAAACCATCACCTGATCCTTCCCAACCCCCAAAATCGATCAAGACTTCAAAATAGATACTTGACATGTACTAGAAAAAGATACTCCTAATCAAGATCTATCATTATAGATATAGATGAGTCATTTTGGAGCATCCTGAAGGATTTTGATGTTTCTAGACGAAAATCAAATCACACCCAAAACCATCACCTGATCCTTCCCAACCCCCAAAATCGATCAAGACTTCAAAATAGATACTTGACATGTACTAGAAAAAGATACTCCTAATCAAGATCTATCATTATAGATATAGATGAGTCATTTTGGAGCATCCTGAAGGATTTTTGATGTTCTAGACGAAAATCAAATCACACCCAAAACCATCACCTGATCCTTCCCAACCCCAAAAATCGATCAAGACTTCAAAAATAGATACTTGACATGTACTAGAAAAAGATACTCCTAATCAAGATCTATCATATATAGATATAGATGAGTCATTTTGGAGCATCCTGAAGGATTTTTGATGTTCTAGACGAAAATCAAATCACACCCCAAAACCATCACCTGATCCTTCCCAACCCCCAAAATCGATCAAGACTTCAAATAGATACTTGACATGTACTAGAAAAAGATACTCCTAATCAGATCTATCATTATAGATATAGATGAGTCATTTTGGAGCATCCTGCAGGATTTTTGATGTTCTAGACGAAAATCAAATCACACCCAAAACCATCACCTGATCCTTCCCAACCCCAAAATCGATCAAGACTTCAAAATAGATACTTGACATGTACTAGAAAAAGATACTCCTAATCAAGATCTATCATTATAGATATAGATGAGTCATTTTGGAGCATCCTGAAGGATTTTTTGATGTTCTAGACGAAAATCAAATCACACCCAAAACCATCACCTGATCCTTCCCAACCCCCAAAATCGATCAAGACTTCAAAATAGATACTTGAGATGTACTAGAAAAAGATACTCCTAATCAAGATCTATCATTATAGATATAGATGAGTCATTTTGGAGCATCCTGAAGGATTTTTGATGTTCTAGACGAAAATCAAATCACACCCAAAACCATCACCTGATCCTTCCCAACCCCCAAAATCGATCAAGACTTCAAAATAGATACTTGACATGTACTAGAAAAAGATACTCCTAATCAAGATCTATCATTATAGATATAGATTGAGTCATTTTGGAGCATCCTGAAGGATTTTTGATGTTCTAGACGAAAATCAAATCACACCCAAAACCATCACCTGATCCTTCCCAACCCCCAAAATCGATCAAGACTTCAAAATAGATACTTGACATGTACTAGAAAAAGATACTCCTAATCAAGATCTATCATTATAGATATAGATGAGTCATTTTGGAGCATCCTGAAGGATTTTTTGATGTTCTAGACGAAAATCAAATCACACCCAAAACCATCACCTGATCCTTCCCAACCCCCAAAATCGATCAAGACTTCAAAATAGATACTTGACATGTACTAGAAAAAGATACTCCTAATCAAGATCTATCTTATAGATATAGATGAGTCATTTTGGAGCATCCTGAAGGATTTTTGATGTTCTAGACGAAAATCAAATCACACCCAAAACCATCACCTGATCCTTCCCAACCCCCAAAATCGATCAAGACTTCAAAATAGATACTTGACATGTACTAGAAAAAGATACTCCTAATCAAGATCTATCATTATACATATAGATGAGTCATTTTGGAGCATCCTGAAGGATTTTTGATGTTCTAGACGAAAATCAAATCACACCCAAAACCATCACCCTGATCCTTCCCAACCCCCAAAATCGATCAAGACTTCAAAATAGATACTTGACATGTACTAGAAAAAGATACTCCTAATCAAGATCTATCATTATAGATATAGATGAGTCATTTTGGAGCATCCTGAAGGATTTTTGATGTTCTAGACGAAAATCAAATCACACCCAAAACCATCACCTGATCCTTCCCAACCCCCAAAATCGATCAAGACTTCAAAATAGATACTTGACATGTACTAGAAAAAGATACTCCTAATCAAGATCTATCATTATAGATATAGATTGAGTCATTTTGGAGCATCCTGAAGGATTTTTGATGTTCTAGACGAAAATCAAATCACACCCAAAACCATCACCTGATCCTTCCCAACCCCCAAAATCGATCAAGACTTCAAAATAGATACTTGACATGTACTAGAAAAAGATACTCCTAATCAAGATCTATCATTAAGATATAGATGAGTCATTTTGGAGCATCCTGAAGGATTTTTGATGTTCTAGACGAAAATCAAATCACACCCAAAACCATCACCTGATCCTTCCCAACCCCCAAAATCGATCAAGACTTCAAAATAGATACTTGACATGTACTAGAAAAAGATACTCCTAATCAAGATCTATCATTATAGATATAGATGAGTCATTTTGGAGCATCCTGAAGGATTTTTGATGTTCTAGACGAAAATCAAATCACACCCAAAACCATCACCTGATCCTTCCCAACCCCCAAAATCGATCAAGACTTCAAAATAGATACTTGACATGTACTAGAAAAAGATACTCCTAATCAAGATCTATCATTACAGATATAGATGAGTCATTTTGGAGCATCCTGAAGGATTTTTTGATGTTCTAGACGAAAATCAAATCACACCCAAAACCATCACCTGATCCTTCCCAACCCCCAAAATCGATCAAGACTTCAAAATAGATACTTGACATGTACTAGAAAAAGATACTTCTAATCAAGATCTATCATTATAGATATAGATGAGTCATTTTGGAGCATCCTGAAGGATTTTTGATGTTCTAGACGAAAATCAAATCACACCCAAAACCATGACCTGATCCTTCCCAACCCCCAAAATCGATCAAGACTTCAAAATAGATACTTGACATGTACTAGAAAAAGATACTCCTAATCAAGATCTATCATTATAGATATAGATGAGTCATTTTGGAGCATCCTGAAGGATTTTTGATGTTCTAGACGAAAATCAAATCACACCCAAAACCATCACCTGATCCTTCCCAACCCCAAAATCGATCAAGACTTCAAAATAGATACTTGACATGTACTAGAAAAAGATACTCCTAATAAAGATCTATCATTATAGATATAGATGAGTCATTTTGGAGCATCCTGAAGGATTTTTGATGTTCTAGACGAAAATCAAATCACACCCAAAACCATCACCTGATCCTTCCCAACCCCCAAAATCGATCAAGACTTCAAAATAGATACTTGACATGTACTAGAAAAAGATACTCCTAATCAAGATCTATCATTATAGATATAGATGAGTCATTTTGGAGCATCCTGAAGGATTTTTGATGTTCTAGACGAAAATCAAATCACACCCAAAACCATCACCTGATCCTTCCCAACCCCCAAAATCGATCAAGACTTCAAAATAGATACTTGACATGTACTAGAAAAAGATACTCCTAATCAAGATCTATCATTATAGATATAGATGAGTCATTTTGGAGCATCCTGAAGGATTTTGATGTTCTAGACGAAAATCAAATCACAACCCAAAACCATCACCTGATCCTTCCCAACCCCCAAAATCGATCAAGACTTCAAAATAGATACTTGACATGTACTAGAAAAAGATACTCCTAATCAAGATCTATCATTATAGATATAGATGAGTCATTTTGGAGCATCCTGAAGGATTTTTGATGTTCTAGACGAAAATCAAATCACACCCAAAACCATCACCTGATCCTTCCCAACCCCCAAAATCGATCAAGACTTCAAAATAGATACTTGACATGTACTAGAAAAAGATACTCCTAATCAAGATCTATCATTATAGATATAAATGAGTCATTTTGGAGCATCCTGAAGGATTTTTGATGTTCTAGACGAAAATCGAATCACACCCAAAACCATCACCTGATCCTTCCCAACCCCCAAAATCGATCAAGACTTCAAAATAGATACTTGACATGTACTAGAAAAAGATACTCCTAGTCAAGATCTATCATTATAGATATAGATGAGTCATTTTGGAGCATCCTGAAGGATTTTTGATGTTCTAGACGAAAATCAAATCACACCCAAAACCATCACCTGATCCTTCCCAACCCCCAAAATCGATCAAGACTTCAAAATAGATACTTGACATGTACTAGAAAAAGATACTCCTAATCAAGATCTATCATTATAGATATAGATGAGTCATTTTGGAGCATCCTGAAGGATTTTTGATGTTCTAGACGAAAATCAAAATCACACCCAAAACCATCACCTGATCCTTCCCAACCCCCAAAATCGATCAAGACTTCAAAATAGATACTTGACATGTACTAGAAAAAGATACTCCTAATCAAGATCTATCATTATAGATATAGATGAGTAATTTTGGAGCATCCTGAAGGATTTTTGATGTTCTAGACGAAAATCAAATCACACCCCAAAACCATCACCTGATCCTTCCCAACCCCCAAAATCGATCAAGACTTCAAAATAGATACTTGACATGTACTAGAAAAAGATACTCCTAATCAAGATCTATCATTATAGATATAGATGAGTCATTTTGGAGCATCCTGAAGGATTTTTGATGTTCTAGACGAAAATTAAATCACACCCAAAACCATCACCTGATCCTTCCCAACCCCCAAAATCGATCAAGACTTCAAAATAGATACTTGACATGTACTAGAAAAAGATACTCCTAATCAAGATCTATCATTATAGATATAGATGAGTCATTTTGGAGCATCCTGAAGGATTTTTGATGTTCTAGACGAAAATCAAATCACACCCAAAACCATCACCTGATCCTTCCCAACCCCCAAAATCGATCAAGACTTCAAAATAGATACTTGACATGTACAAGAAAAAGATACTCCTAATCAAGATCTATCACTATAGATATAGATGAGTCATTTTGGAGCATCCTGAAGGATTTTTGATGTTCTAGACGAAAATCAAATCACACCCAAAACCATCACCTGATCCTTCCCAACCCCAAGATCGATCAAGACTTCAAAATAGATACTTGACATGTACTAGAAAAAGATACTCCTAATCAAGATCTATCATTATAGATATAGATGAGTCATTTTGGAGCATCCTGAAGGATTTTTGATGTTCTAGACGAAAATCAAATCACACCCAAAACCATCACCTGATCCTTCCCAACCCCCAAAATCGATCAAGACTTCAAAATAGATACTTGACATGTACTAGAAAAAGATACTCCTAATCAAGATCTATCATTATAGATATAGATGAGTCATTTTGGAGCATCCTGAAGGATTTTTGATGTTCTAGACGAAAATCAAATCACACCCAAAACCATCACCTGATCCTTCCCAACCCCCAAAATCGATCAAGACTTCAAAATAGATACTTGACATGTACTAGAAAAAGATACTCCTAATCAGGATCTATCATTATAGATATAGATGAGTCATTTTGGAGCATCCTGAAGGATTTTTGATGTTCTAGACGAAAATCAAATCACACCCAAAACCATCACCTGATCCTTCCCAACCCCCAAAATCGATCAAGACTTCAAAATAGATACTTGACATGTACTAGAAAAAGATACTCCTAATCAAGATCTATCATTATAGATATAGATGAGTCATTTTGGAGCATCCTGAAGGATTTTTGATGTTCTAGACGAAAATCAAATCACACCCAAAACCATCACCTGATCCTTCCCAACCCCTAAAATCGATCAAGACTTCAAAATAGATACTTGACATGTACTAGAAAAAGATACTCCTAATCAAGATCTATCATTATAGATATAGATGAGTCATTTTGGAGCATCCTGAAGGATTTTTGATGTTCTAGACGAAAATCAAATCACACCCAAAAACCATCACCTGATCCTTCCCAACCCCCAAAATCGATCAAGACTTCAAAATAGATACTTGACATGTACTAGAAAAAGATACTCCTAATCAAGATCTATCATTATAGATATAGATGAGTCATTTTGGAGCATCCTGAAGGATTTTTGATGCTCTAGACGAAAATCAAATCACACCCAAAACCATCACCTGATCCTTCCCAACCCCAAAATCGATCAAGACTTCAAATAGATACTTGACATGTACTAGAAAAAGATACTCCTAATCAAGATCTATCATTATAGATATAGATGAGTCATTTTGGAGCATCCTGAAGGATTTTTGATGCTCTAGTCGAAAATCAAATCACACCCAAAACCATCACCTGATCCTTCCCAACCCCCAAAATCGATCAAGACTTCAAAATAGATACTTGACATGTACTAGAAAAAGATACTCCTAATCAAGATCTATCATTATAGATATAGATGAGTCATTTTGGAGCATCCTGAAGGATTTTTGATGTTCTAGACGAAAATCAAATCACACCCAAAACCATCACCTGATCCTTCCCAACCCCCAAAATCGATCAAGACTTCAAAATAGATACTTGACATGTACTAGAAAAAGATACTCCTAATCAAGATCTATCATTATAGATAAAGATGAGTCATTTTGGAGCATCCTGAAGGATTTTGATGTTCTAGACGAAAATCAAATCACACCCAAAACCATCACCTGATCCTTCCCAACCCCCAAAATCGATCAAGACTTCAAAATAGATACTTGACATGTACTAGAAAAAGATACTCCTAATCAAGATCTATCATTATAGATATAGATGAGTCATTTGAGCATCCTGAAGGATTTTTGATGTTCTAGACGAAAATCAAATCACACCCAAAACCATCACCTGATCCTTCCCAACCCCCAAAATCGATCAAGACTTCAAAATAGATACTTGACATGTTCTAGAAAAAGATACTCCTAATCAAGATCTATCATTATAGATATAGATGAGTCATTTTGGAGCATCCTGAAGGATTTTTGATGTTCTAGACGAAAATCAAATCACACCCAAACCATCACCTGATCCTTCCCAACCCCCAAAATCGATCAAGACTTCAAAATAGATACTTGACATGTACTAGAAAAAGATACTCCTAATCAAGATCTATCATTATAGATATAGATGAGTCATTTTGGAGCATCCTGAAGGATTTTTGATGTTCTAGACCAAAATCAAATCACACCCAAAACCATCACCTGATCCTTCCCAACCCCCAAAAATCGATCAAGACTTCAAAATAGATACTTGACATGTACTAGAAAAAGATACTCCTAATCAAGATCTATCATTATAGATATAGATGAGTCATTTTGGAGCATCCTAAAGGATTTTTGATGTTCGGACGAAAATCAAATCACACCCAAAACCATCACCTGATCCTTCCCAACCCCCAAAATCGATCAAGACTTCAAAATAGATACTTGACATGTACTAGAAAAAGATACTCCTAATCAAGATCTATCATTATAGATATAGATGAGTCATTTTGGAGCATCCTGAAGGATTTTTGATGTTCTAGACGAAAATCAAATCACACCCAAAACCATCACCTGATCCTTCCCAACCCCCAAAATCGATCAAGACTTCAAAATAGATACTTGACATGTACTAGAAAAAGATACTCCTAATCAAGATCTATCATTATAGATATAGATGAGTCATTTTGGAGCATCCTGAAGGATTTTTGATGTTCTAGACGAAAATCAAATCACACCCAAAACCATCACCTGATCCTTCCCAACCCCCAAAATCGATCAAGACTTCAAAATAGATACTTGACATGTACTAGAAAAAGATACTCCTAATCAAGATCTATCATTACAGATATAGATGAGTCATTTTGGAGCATCCTGAAGGATTTTTGATGTTCTAGACGAAAATCAAATCACACCCAAAACCATCACCTGATCCTTCCCAACCCCCAAAATCGATCAAGACTTCAAAATAGATACATGACATGTACTAGAAAAAGATACTCCTAATCAAGATCTATCATTATAGATATAGATGAGTCATTTTGGAGCATCCTGAAGGATTTTTGATGTTCTAGACGAAAATCAAATCACACCCAAAACCATCACCTGATCCTTCCCAACCCCCAAAATCGATCAAGACTTCAAAATAGATACTTGACATGTACTAAAAAAAGATACTCCTAATCAAGATCTATCATTATAGATATAGATGAGTCATTTTGGAGCATCCTGAAGGATTTTTGATGTTCTAGACGAAAATCAAATCACACCCAAAACCATCACCTGATCCTTCCCAACCCCCAAAATCGATCAAGACTTCAAAATAGATACTTGACATGTTCTAGAAAAAGATACTCCTAATCAAGATCTATCATTATAGATATAGATGAGTCATTTTGGAGCATCCTGAAGGATTTTTGATGTTCTAGACGAAAATCAAATCACACCCAAAACCATCACCTGATCCTTCCCAACCCCCCAAAATCGATCAATACTTCAAATAGATACTTGACATGTACTAGAAAAAGATACTCCTAATCAAGATCTATCATTATAGATATAGATGAGTCATTTTGGAGCATCCTGAAGGATTTTTGATGTTCTAGACGAAAATCAAATCACACCCAAAACCATCACCTGATCCTTCCCAACCCCCAAAATCGATCAAGACTTCAAAATAGATACTTGACATGTACTAGAAAAAGATACTCCTAATCAAGATCTATCATTATAGATATAGATGAGTCACTTTGGAGCATCCTGAAGGATTTTTGATGTTCTAGACGAAAATCAAATCACACCCAAAACCATCACCTGATCCTTCCCAACCCCCAAAATCGATCAAGACTTCAAAATAGATACTTGACATGTACTAGAAAAAGATACTCCTAATCAAGATCTATCATTATACATATAAGATGAGTCATTTTGGAGCACCCTGAAGGATTTTTGATGTTCTAGACGAAAATCAAATCACACCCCAAAACCATCACCTGATCCTTCCCAACCCCCAAAATCGATCAAGACTTCAAAATAGATACTTGACATGTACTAGAAAAAGATACTCCTAATCAAGATCTATCATTATAGATATAGATGAGTCATTTTGGAGCATCCTGAAGGATTTTTGATGTTCTAGACGAAAATCAAATCACACCCAAAACCATCACCTGATCCTTCCCAACCCCCAAAATTGATCAAGACTTCAAAATAGATACTTGACATGTACTAGAAAAAGATACTCCTAATCAAGATCTATCATTATAGATATAGATGAGTCATTTTGGAGCATCCTGAAGGATTTTTGATGTTCTAGACGAAAATCAAATCACACCCAAAACCATCACCTGATCCTTCCCAACCCCCAAAATCGATCAAGACTTCAAAATAGATACTTGACATGTACTAGAAAAAGATACTCCTAATCAAGATCTATCATTATAGATATAGATGAGTCATTTTGGAGCATCCTGAAGGATTTTTGATGTTCTAGACGAAAATCAAATCACACCCAAAACCATCACCTGATCCTTCCCAACCCCCAAAATCGATCAAGACTTCAAAATAGATACTTGACATGTACTAGAAAAAGATACTCCTAATCAAGATCTATCATTATAGATATAGATGAGTCATTTTGGAGCACCCTGAAGGATTTTTGATGTTCTAGACGAAAATCAAATCACACCCAAAACCATCACCTGATCCTTCCCAACCCCCAAAATCGATCAAGACTTCAAAATAGATACTTGACATGTACTAGAAAAAGATACTCCTAATCAAGATCTATCATTATAGATATAGATGAGTCATTTTGGAGCATCCTGAAGGATTTTTGATGTTCTAGACGAAAATCAAATCACACCCAAAACCATCACCTGATCCTTCCCAACCCCCAAAATCGATCAAGACTTCAAAATAGATACTTGACATGTACTAGAAAAAGATACTCCTAATCAAGATCTATCATTATAGATATAGATGAGTCATTTTGGAGCATCCTGAAGGATTTTTGATGTTCTAGACGAAAATCAAATCACACCCAAAACCATCACCTGATCCTTCCCAACCCCCAAAATCGATCAAGACTTCAAAATAGATACTTGACATGTACTAGAAAAAGATACTCCTAATCAAGATCTATCATTATAGATATAGATGAGTCATTTTGGAGCATCCTGAAGGATTTTTGATGTTCTAGACGAAAATCAAATCACACCCAAAACCATCACCTGATCCTTCCCAACCCCCAAAATCGATCAAGACTTCAAAATAGATACTTGACATGTACTAGGAAAAGATACTCCTAATCAAGATCTATCATTATAGATATAGATGAGTCATTTTGGAGCATCCTGAAGGATTTTTGATGTTCTAGACGAAAATCAAATCACACCCAAAACCATCACCTGATCCTTTCCAACCCCCAAAATCTATCAAGACTTCAAAATAGATACTTGACATGTACTAGAAAAAGATACTCCTAATCAAGATCTATCATTATAGATATAGATGAGTCATTTTAGAGCATCCTGAAGGATTTTTGATGTTCTAGACGAAAATCAAATCACACCCAAAACCATCACCTGATCCTTCCCAACCCCCAAAATCGATCAAGACTTCAAAATAGATACTTGACATGTACTAGAAAAAGATACTCCTAATCAAGATCTATCATTATAGATATAGATGAGTCATTTTGGAGCATCCTGAAGGATTTTTGATGTTCTAGACGAAATCAAATCACACCCAAAACCATCACCTGATCTTTCCCAACCCCCAAAATCGATCAAGACTTCAAAATAGATACTTGACATGTACTAGAAAAAGATACTCCTAATCAAGATCTATCATTATAGATATAGATGAGTCATTTTGGAGCATCCTGAAGGATTTTTGATGTTCTAGACGAAAATCAAATCACACCCAAAACCATCACCTGATCCTTCCCAACCCCCAAAATCGATCAAGACTTCAAAATAGATACTTGACATGTACTAGAAAAAAGATACTCCTAATCAAGATCTATCATTATAGATATAGATGAGTCATTTTGGAGCATCCTGAAGGATTTTTGATGTTCTAGACGAAAATCAAATCACACCCAAAACCATCACCTGATCCTTCCCAACCCCCAAAATCGATCAAGACTTCAAAATAGATACTTGACATGTACTAGAAAAAGATACTCCTAATCAAGATCTATCATTATAGATATAGATGAGTCATTTTGGAGCATCCTGAAGGATTTTTGATGTTCTAGACGAAAATCAAATCACACACTTGACATGTACTAGAAAAAGATACTCCTAATCAAGATCTATCATTATAGATATAGATGAGTCATTTTGGAGCATCCTGAAGGATTTTTGATGTTCTAGACGAAAATCAAATCACACCCAAAACCATCACCTGATCCTTCCCAACCCCCAAAATCGATCAAGACTTCAAAATAGATACTTGACATGTACTAGAAAAAGATACTCCTAATCAAGATCTATCATTATAGATATAGATGAGTCATTTTGGAGCATCCTGAAGGATTTTTGATGTTCTAGACGAAAATCAAATCACACCCAAAACCATCACCTGATCCTTCCCAACCCCCAAAATCGATCAAGACTTCAAAATAGATACTTGACATGTACTAGAAAAAGATACTCCTAATCAAGATCTATCATTATAGATATAGATGAGTCATTTTGGAGCATCCTGAAGGATTTTTGATGTTCTAGACGAAAATCAAATCACACCCAAAACCATCACCTGATCCTTCCCAACCCCCAAAATCGATCAAGACTTCAAAATAGATACTTGACATGTACTAGAAAAAGATACTCCTAATCAAGATCTATCAATATAGATATAGATGAGTCATTTTGGAGCATCCTGAAGGATTTTTGATGTTCTAGACGAAAATCAAATCACACCCAAAACCATCACCTGATCCTTCCCAACCCCCAAAATCGATCAAGACTTCAAAATAGATACTTGACATGTACTAGAAAAAGATACTCCTAATCAAGATCTATCATTATAGATATAGATGAGTCATTTTGGAGCATCCTGAAGGATTTTTGATGTTCTAGACGAAAATCAAATCACACCCAAAACCATCACCTGATCCTTCCCAACCCCCAAAATCGATCAAGACTTCAAAATAGATACTTGACATGTACTAGAAAAAGATACTCCTAATCAAGATCTATCATTATAGATATAGATGAGTCATTTTGGAGCATCCTGAAGGATTTTGATGTTCTAGACGAAAATCAAATCACACCCAAAACCATCACCTGATCCTTCCCAACCCCCAAAATCGATCAAGACTTCAAAATAGATACTTGACATGTACTAGAAAAAGATACTCCTAATCAAGATCTATCATTATAGATATAGATGAGTCATTTTGGAGCATCCTGAAGGATTTTTGATGTTCTAGACGAAAATCAAATCACACCCAAAACCATCACCTGATCCTTCCCAACCCCCAAAATCGATCAAGACTTCAAAATAGATACTTGACATGTACTAGAAAAAGATACTCCTAATCAAGATCTATCATTATAGATATAGATGAGTCATTTTGGAGCATAATGAAGGATTTTTGATGTTCTAGACGAAAATCAAATCACACCCAAAACCATCACCTGATCCTTCCCAACCCCCAAAATCGATCAAGACTTCAAAATAGATACTTGACATGTACCAGAAAAAGATACTCCTAATCAAGATCTATCATTATAGATATAGATGAATCATTTTGGAGCATCCTGAAGGATTTTTGATGTTCTAGACGAAAATCAAATCACACCCAAAACCATCACCTGATCCTTCCCAACCCCCAAAATCGATCAAGACTTCAAAATAGATACTTGAAATGTACTACAAAAAGATACTCCTAATCAAGATCTATCATTATAGATATAGATGAGTCATTTTGGAGCATCCTGAAGGATTTTTGATGTTCTAGACGAAAAATCAAATCACACCCAAAACCATCACCTGATCCTTCCCAACCCCCAAAATCGATCAAGACTTCAAAATATATACTTGACATGTACTAGAAAAAGATACTCCTAATCAAGATCTATCATTATAGATATAGATGAGTCATTTTGGAGCATCCTGAAGGATTTTTGGACGTTCTAGACGAAAATCAAATCACACCCAAAACCATCACCTGATCCTTCCCAACCCCCAAATCGATCAAGACTTCAAAATAGATACTTGACATGTACTAGAAAAAGATACTCCTAATCAAGATCTATCATTATAGATATAGATGAGTCATTTTGGAGCATCCTGAAGGATTTTTGATGTTCTAGACGAAAATCAAATCACACCCAAAACCATCACCTGATCCTTCCCAACCCCCAAAATCGATCAAGACTTCAAAATAGATACTTGACATGTACTAGAAAAAGATACTCCTAATCAAGATCTATCATTATAGATATAGATGAGTCATTTTGGAGCATCCTGAAGGATTTTTGATGTTCTAGACGAAAATCAAATCACACCCAAAACCATCACCTGATCCTTCCCAACCCCAAAATCGATCAAGACTTCAAAATAGATACTTGACATGTACTAGAAAAAGATACTCCTAATCAAGATCTATCATTATAGATATAGATGAGTCATTTTGGGGCATCCTGAAGGATTTTTGATGTTCTAGACGAAAATCAAATCACACCCAAAACCATCACCTGATCCTTCCCAACCCCCAAAATCGATCAAGACTTCAAAATAGATACTTGACATGTACTAGAAAAAGATACTCCTAATCAAGATCTATCATTATAGATATAGATGAGTCATTTTGGAGCATCCTGAAGGATTTTTGATGTTCTAGACGAAAATCAAATCACACCCAAAACCATCACCTGATCCTTCCCAACCCCCAAAATCGATCAAGACTTCAAAATAGATACTTGACATGTACTAGAAAAAGATACTCCTAATCAAGATCTATCACTATAGATATAGATGAGTCATTTTGGAGCATCCTGAAGGATTTTTGATGTTCTAGACGAAAATCAAATCACACCCAAAACCATCACCTGATCCTTCCCAACCCCCAAAATCGATCAAGACTTCAAAATAGATACTTGACATGTACTAGAAAAAGATACTCCTAATCAAGATCTATCATTATAGATATAGATGAGTCATTTTGGAGCATCCTGAAGGATTTTTGATGTTCTAGACGAAAATCAAATCACACCCAAAACCATCACCTGATCCTTCCCAACCCCCAAAATCGATCAAGACTTCAAAATAGATACTTGACATGTACTAGAAAAAGATACTCCTAATCAAGATCTATCATTATAGATATAGATAAGTCATTTTGGAGCATCCTGAAGGATTTTTGATGCTCTAGACGAAAATCAAATCACACCCAAAACCATCACCTGATCCTTCCCAACCCCCAAAATCGATCAAGACTTCAAAATAGATACTTGACATGTACTAGAAAAAGATACTCCTAATTAAGATCTATCATTATAGATATAGATGAGTCATTTTGGAGCATCCTGAAGGATTTTTGATGTTCTAGACGAAAATCAAATCACACCCAAAACCATCACCTGATCCTTCCCAACCCCCCAAAATCGATCAAGACTTCAAAATAGATACTTGACATGTACTAGAAATAGATACTCCTAATCAAGATCTATCATTATAGATAAAGATGAGTCATTTTGGAGCATCCTGAAGGATTTTTGATGTTCTAGACGAAAATCAAATCACACCCAAAACCATCACCTGATCCTTCCCAACCCCCAAAATCGATCAAGACTTCAAAATAGATACCTTGACATGTACTAGAAAAAGATACTCCTAATCAAGATCTATCATTATAGATATAGATGAGTCATTTTGGATTGACCATCACCTGATCCTTCCCAACCCCCAAAATCGATCAAGACTTCAAAATAGATACTTGACATGTACTAGAAAAAGATACTCCTAATCAAGATCTATCATTATAGATATAGATGAGTCATTTTGGAGCATCCTGAAGGATTTTGATGTTCTAGACGAAAATCAAATCACACCCAAAACCATCACCTGATCCTTCCCAACCCCAAAATCGATCAAGACTTCAAAATAGATACTTGACATGTACTAGAAAAAGATACTCCTAATCAAGATCTATCATTATAGATATAGATAAGTCATTTTGGAGCATCCTGAAGGATTTTTGATGCTCTAGACGAAAATCAAATCACACCCAAAACCATCACCTGATCCTTCCCAACCCCCAAAATCGATCAAGACTTCAAAATAGATACTTGACATGTACTAGAAAAAGATACTCCTAATTAAGATCTATCATTATAGATATAGATGAGTCATTTTGGAGCATCCTGAAGGATTTTTGATGTTCTAGACGAAAATCAAATCACACCCAAAACCATCACCTGATCCTTCCCAACCCCCAAAATCGATCAAGACTTCAAAATAGATACTTGACATGTACTAGAAAAAGATACTCCTAATCAAGATCTATCATTATAGATAAAGATGAGTCATTTTGGAGCATCCTGAAGGATTTTTGATGTTCTAGACGAAAATCAAATCACACCCAAAACCATCACCTAATCCTTCCCAACCCCCAAAATCGATCAAGACTTCAAAATAGATACTTGACATGTACTAGAAAAAGATACTCCTAATCAAGATCTATCATTATAGATATAGATGAGTCATTTTGGAGCATCCTGAAGGATTTTTGATGTTCTAGACGAAAATCAAATCACACCCAAAACCATCACCTGATCCTTCCCAACCCCCAAAATCGATCAAGACTTCAAAATAGATACTTGACATGTACTAGAAAAAGATACTCCTAATCAAGATCTATCATTATAGATATAGATGAGTCATTTTGGAGCATCCTGAAGGATTTTTGATGTTCTAGACGAAAATCAAATCACACCCAAAACCATCACCTGATCCTTCCCAACCCCCAAAATCGATCAAGACTTCAAAATAGATACTTGACATGTACTAGAAAAAGATACTCCTAATCAAGATCTATCATTATAGATATAGATGAGTCATTTTGGAGCATCCTGAAGGATTTTTGATGTTCTAGACGAAAATCAAATCACACCCAAAACCATCACCTGATCCTTCCCAACCCCCAAAATCGATCAAGACTTCAAAATAGATACTTGACATGTACTAGAAAAAGATACTCCTAATCAAGATCTATCATTATAGATATAGATGAGTCATTTTGGAGCATCCTGAAGGATTTTTGATGTTCTAGACGAAAATCAAATCACACCCAAAACCATCACCTGATCCTTCCCAACCCCCAAAATCGATCAAGACTTCAAAATAGATACTTGACATGTACTAGAAAAAGATACTCCTAATCAAGATCTATCATTATAGATATAGATGAGTCATTTTGGGAGCATCCTAAAGGATTTTTGATGTTCTGGACGAAAATCAAATCACACCCAAAACCATCACCTGATCCTTCCCAACCCCCAAAATCGATCAAGACTTCAAAATAGATACTTGACATGTACTAGAAAAAGATACTCCTAATCAAGATCTATCATTATAGATATAGATGAGTCATTTTGGAGCATCCTGAAGGATTTTTGATGTTCTAGACGAAAATCAAATCACACCCAAAACCATCACCTGATCCTTCCCAACCCCCAAAATCGATCAAGACTTCAAAATAGATACTTGACATGTACTAGAAAAAGATACTCTAATCAAGATCTATCATTATAGATATAGATGAGTCATTTTGGAGCATCCTGAAGGATTTTTGATGTTCTAGACGAAAATCAAATCACACCCAAAACCATCACCTGATCCTTCCCAACCCCCAAAATCGATCAAGACTTCAAAATAGATACTTGACATGTACTAGAAAAAGATACTCCTAATCAAGATCTATCATTATAGATATAGATGAGTCATTTTGGAGCATCCTGAAGGATTTTTGATGTTCTAGACGAAAATCAAATCACACCCAAAACCATCACCTCATCCTTCCCAACCCCCAAAATCGATCAAGACTTCAAAATAGATACTTGACATGTACTAAAAAAAGATGCTCCTAATCAAGATCTATCATTATAGATATAGATGAGTCATTTTGGAGCATCCTGAAGGATTTTTGATGTTCTAGACGAAAATCAAATCACACCCAAAACCATCACCTGATCCTTCCCAACCCCCAAAATCGATCAAGACTTCAAAATAGATACTTGACATGTACTAGAAAAAGATACTCCTAATCAAGATCTATCATTATAGATATAGATGAGTCATTTTGGAGCATCCTGAAGGATTTTTGATGTTCTAGACGAAAATCAAATCAACACCCAAAACCATCACCTGATCCTTCCCAACCCCCAAAATCGATCAAGACTTCAAAATAGATACTTGACATGTACTAGAAAAAGATACTCCTAATCAAGATCTATCATTATAGATATAGATGAGTCATTTTGGAGCATCCTGAAGGATTTTTTGATGTTCTAGACGAAAATCAAATCACACCCAAAACCATCACCTGATCCTTCCCAACCCCCAAAATCGATCAAGACTTCAAAATAGATACTTGACATGTACTAGAAAAAGATACTCCTAATCAAGATCTATCATTATAGATATAGATGAGTCATTTTGGAGCATCCTGAAGGATTTTTGATGTTCTAGACGAAAATCAAATCACACCCAAAACCATCACCTGATCCTTCCCAACCCCCAAAATCGATCAAGACTTCAAAATAGATACTTGACATGTACTAGAAAAAGATACTCCTAATCAAGATCTATCATTATAGATATAGATGAGTCATTTTGGAGCATCCTGAAGGATTTTTGATGTTCTAGACGAAATCAAATCACACCCAAAACCATCACCTGATCCTTCCCAACCCCCAAAATCGATCAAGACTTCAAAATAGATACTTGACATGTACTAGAAAAAGATACTCCTAATCAAGATCTATCATTATAGATAAGATGAGTCATTTTGGAGCATCCTAAAGGATTTTTGATGTTCTGGACGAAAATCAAATCACACCCAAAACCATCACCTGATCCTTCCCAACCCCCCAAAATCGATCAAGACTTCAAAATAGATACTTGACATGTACTAGAAAAAGATACTCCTAATCAAGATCTATCATTATAGATATAGATGAGTCATTTTGGAGCATCCTGAAGGATTTTTGATGTTCTAGACGAAAATCAAATCACACCCAAAACCATCACCTGATCCTTCCCAACCCCCAAAATCGATCAAGACTTCAAAATAGATACTTGACATGTACTAGAAAAAGACTCCTAATCAAGATCTATCATTATAGATATAGATGAGTCATTTTGGAGCATCCTGAAGGATTTTTGATGTTCTAGACGAAAATCAAATCACACCCAAAACCATCACCTGATCCTTCCCAACCCCCAAAATCGATCAAGACTTCAAAATAGATACTTGACATGTACTAGAAAAAGATACTCCTAATCAAGATCTATCATTATAGATATAGATGAGTCATTTTGGAGCATCCTGAAGGATTTTTGATGTTCTAGACGAAAATCAAATCACACCCAAAACCATCACCTCATCCTTCCCAACCCCCAAAATCGATCAAGACTTCAAAATAGATACTTGACATGTACTAAAAAAAGATGCTCCTAATCAAGATCTATCATTATAGATATAGATGAGTCATTTTGGAGCATCCTGAAGGATTTTTGATGTTCTAGACGAAAATCAAATCACACCCAAAACCATCACCTGATCCTTCCCAACCCCCAAAATCGATCAAGACTTCAAAATAGATACTTGACATGTACTAGAAAAAGATACTCCTAATCAAGATCTATCATTATAGATATAGATGAGTCATTTTGGAGCATCCTGAAGGATTTTTGATGTTCTAGACGAAAATCAAATCACACCCAAAACCATCACCTGATCCTTCCCAACCCCCAAAATCGATCAAGACTTCAAAATAGATACTTGACATGTACTAGAAAAAGATACTCCTAATCAAGATCTATCATTATAGATATAGATGAGTCATTTTGGAGCATCCTGAAGGATTTTTGATGTTCTAGACGAAAATCAAATCACACCCAAAACCATCACCTGATCCTTCCCAACCCCCAAAATCGATCAAGACTTCAAAATAGATACTTGACATGTACTAGAAAAAGATACTCCTAATCAAGATCTATCATTATAGATATAGATGAGTCATTTTGGAGCATCCTGAAGGATTTTTGATGTTCTAGACGAAAATCAAATCACACCCAAAACCATCACCTGATCCTTCCCAACCCCCAAAATCGATCAAGACTTCAAAATAGATACTTGACATGTACTAGAAAAAGATACTCCTAATCAAGATCTATCATTATAGATATAGATGAGTCATTTTGGAGCACCCTGAAGGATTTTTGATGTTCTAGACGAAAATCAAATCACACCCAAAACCATCACCTGATCCTTCCCAACCCCCAAAATCGATCAAGACTTCAAAATAGATACTTGACATGTACTAGAAAAAGATACTCCTAATCAAGATCTATCATTATAGATATAGATGAGTCATTTTGGAGCATCCTGAAGGATTTTTGATGTTCTAGACGAAAATCAAATCACACCCAAAACCATCACCTGATCCTTCCCAACCCCCAAAATTGATCAAGACTTCAAAATAGATACTTGAAATGTACTAGAAAAAGATACTCCTAATCAAGATCTATCATTATAGATATAGATGAGTCATTTTGGAGCATCCTGAAGGATTTTTGATGTTCTAGACGAAAATCAAATCACACCCAAAACTTTCACCTGATCCTTCCCAACCCCCAAAATCGATCAAGACTTCAAAATAGATACTTGACATGTACTAGAAAAAGATACTCCTAATCAAGATCTATCATTATAGATATAGATGAGTCATTTTGGAGCATCCTGAAGGATTTTTGATGTTCTAGACGAAAATCAAATCACACCCAAAACCATCACCTGATCCTTCCCAACCCCCAAAATCGATCAAGACTTCAAAATAGATACTTGACATGTACTAGAAAAAGATACTCCTAATCAAGATCTATCATTATAGATATAGATGAGTCATTTTGGAGCATCCTGAAGGATTTTTGATGTTCTAGACGAAAATCAAATCACACCCAAAACCATCACCTGATCCTTCCCAACCCCCAAAATCGATCAAGACTTCAAAATAGATACTTGACATGTACTAGAAAAAGATACTCCTAATCAAGATCTATCATTATAGATATAGATGAGTCATTTTGGAGCATCCTGAAGGATTTTTGATGTTCTAGACGAAAATCAAATCACACCCAAAACCATCACCTGATCCTTCCCAACCCCCAAAATCGATCAAGACTTCAAAATAGATACTTGACATGTACTAGGAAAAGATACTCCTAATCAAGATCTATCATTATAGATATAGATGAGTCATTTTGGAGCATCCTGAAGGATTTTTGATGTTCTAGACGAAAATCAAATCACACCCAAAACCATCACCTGATCCTTCCCAACCCCCAAAATCGATCAAGACTTCAAAATAGATACTTGACATGTACTAGAAAAAGATACTCCTAATCAAGATCTATCATTATAGATATAGATGAGTCATTTTGGAGCATCCTGAAGGATTTTTGATGTTCTAGACGAAAATCAAATCACACCCAAAACCATCACCTGATCCTTCCCAACCCCCAAAATCGATCAAGACTTCAAAATAGATACTTGACATGTACTAGAAAAAGATACTCCTAATCAAGATCTATCATTATAGATATAGATGAGTCATTTTGGAGCATCCTGAAGGATTTTTGATGTTCTAGACGAAAATCAAATCACACCCAAAACCATCACCTGATCCTTCCCAACCCCCAAAATCGATCAAGACTTCAAAATAGATACTTGACATGTACTAGAAAAAGATACTCCTAATCAAGATCTATCATTATAGATATAGATGAGTCATTTTGGAGCATCCTGAAGGATTTTTGATGTTCTAGACGAAAATCAAATCACACACTTGACATACTTGACATGTACTAGAAAAAGATACTCCTAATCAAGATCTATCATTATAGATATAGATGAGTCATTTTGGAGCATCCTGAAGGATTTTTGATGTTCTAGACGAAAATCAAATCACACCCAAAACCATCACCTGATCCTTCCCAACCCCCAAAATCGATCAAGACTTCAAAATAGATACTTGACATGTACTAGAAAAAGATACTCCTAATCAAGATCTATCATTATAGATATAGATGAGTCATTTTGGAGCATCCTGAAGGATTTTTGATGTTCTAGACGAAAATCAAATCACACCCAAAACCATCACCTGATCCTTCCCAACCCCCAAAATCGATCAAGACTTCAAAATAGATACTTGACATGTACTAGAAAAAGATACTCCTAATCAAGATCTATCATTATAGATATAGATGAGTCATTTTGGAGCATCCTGAAGGATTTTTGATGTTCTAGACGAAAATCAAATCACACCCAAAACCATCACCTCATCCTTCCCAACCCCCAAAATCGATCAAGACTTCAAAATAGATACTTGACATGTACTAGAAAAAGATACTCCTAATCAAGATCTATCAATATAGATATAGATGAGTCATTTTGGAGCATCCTGAAGGATTTTTGATGTTCTAGACGAAAATCAAATCACACCCAAAACCATCACCTGATCCTTCCCAACCCCCAAAATCGATCAAGACTTCAAAATAGATACTTGACATGTACTAGAAAAAGATACTCCTAATCAAGATCTATCATTATAGATATAGATGAGTCATTTTGGAGCATCCTGAAGGATTTTTGATGTTCTAGACGAAAATCAAATCACACCCAAAACCATCACCTGATCCTTCCCAACCCCCAAAATCGATCAAGACTTCAAAATAGATACTTGACATGTACTAGAAAAAGATACTCCTAATTAAGATCTATCATTATAGATATAGATGAGTCATTTTGGAGCATCCTGAAGGATTTTTGATGTTCTAGACGAAAATCAAATCACACCCAAAACCATCACCTGATCCTTCCCAACCCCCAAAATCGATCAAGACTTCAAAATAGATACTTGACATGTACTAGAAAAAGATACTCCTAATCAAGATCTATCATTATAGATATAGATGAGTCATTTTGGAGCATCCTGAAGGATTTTTGATGTTCTAGACGAAAATCAAATCACACCCAAAACCATCACCTGATCCTTCCCAACCCCCAAAATCGATCAAGACTTCAAAATAGATACTTGACATGTACTAGAAAAAGATACTCCTAATCAAGATCTATCATTATAGATATAGATGAGTCATTTTGGAGCATAATGAAGGATTTTTGATGTTCTAGACGAAAATCAAATCACACCCAAAACCATCACCTGATCCTTCCCAACCCCCAAAATCGATCAAGACTTCAAAATAGATACTTGACATGTACCAGAAAAAGATACTCCTAATCAAGATCTATCATTATAGATATAGATGAATCATTTTGGAGCATCCTGAAGGATTTTTGATGTTCTAGACGAAAATCAAATCACACCCAAAACCATCACCTGATCCTTCCCAACCCCCAAAATCGATCAAGACTTCAAAATAGATACTTGAAATGTACTACAAAAAGATACTCCTAATCAAGATCTATCATTATAGATATAGATGAGTCATTTTGGAGCATCCTGAAGGATTTTTGATGTTCTAGACGAAAATCAAATCACACCCAAAACCATCACCTGATCCTTCCCAACCCCCAAAATCGATCAAGACTTCAAAATATATACTTGACATGTACTAGAAAAAGATACTCCTTATCAAGATCTATCATTATAGATATAGATGAGTCATTTTGGGGCATCCTGAAGGATTTTTGACGTTCTAGACGAAAATCAAATCACACCCAAAACCATCACCTGATCCTTCCCAACCCCCAAAATCGATCAAGACTTCAAAATAGATACTTGACATGTACTAGAAAAAGATACTCCTAATCAAGATCTATCATTATAGATATAGATGAGTCATTTTGGAGCATCCTGAAGGATTTTTGATGTTCTAGACGAAAATCAAATCACACCCAAAACCATCACCTGATCCTTCCCAACCCCCAAAATCGATCAAGACTTCAAAATAGATACTTGACATGTACTAGAAAAAGATACTCCTAATCAAGATCTATCATTATAGATATAGATGAGTCATTTTGGAGCATCCTGAAGGATTTTTGATGTTCTAGACGAAAATCAAATCACACCCAAAACCATCACCTGATCCTTCCCAACCCCCAAAATCGATCAAGACTTCAAAATAGATACTTGACATGTACTAGAAAAAGATACTCCTAATCAAGATCTATCATTATAGATATAGATGAGTCATTTTGGAGCATCCTGAAGGATTTTTGATGTTCTAGACGAAAATCAAATCACACCCAAAACCATCACCTGATCCTTCCCAACCCCCAAAATCGATCAAGACTTCAAAATAGATACTTGACATGTACTAGAAAAAGATACTCCTAATCAAGATCTATCATTATAGATATAGATGAGTCATTTTGGAGCATCCTGAAGGATTTTTGATGTTCTAGACGAAAATCAAATCACACCCAAAACCATCACCTGATCCTTCCCAACCCCCAAAATCGATCAAGACTTCAAAATAGATACTTGACATGTACTAGAAAAAGATACTCCTAATCAAGATCTATCACTATAGATATAGATGAGTCATTTTGGAGAATCCTGAAGGATTTTTGATGTTCTAGACGAAAATCAAATCACACCCAAAACCATCACCTGATCCTTCCCAACCCCCAAAATCGATCAAGACTTCAAAATAGATACTTGACATGTACTAGAAAAAGATACTCCTAATCAAGATCTATCATTATAGATATAGATGAGTCATTTTGGAGCATCCTGAAGGATTTTTGATGTTCTAGACGAAAATCAAATCACACCCAAAACCATCACCTCATCCTTCCCAACCCCCAAAATCGATCAAGACTTCAAAATAGATACTTGACATGTACTAGAAAAAGATACTCCTAATCAAGATCTATCAATATAGATATAGATGAGTCATTTTGGAGCATCCTGAAGGATTTTTGATGTTCTAGACGAAAATCAAATCACACCCAAAACCATCACCTGATCCTTCCCAACCCCCAAAATCGATCAAGACTTCAAAATAGATACTTGACATGTACTAGAAAAAGATACTCCTAATCAAGATCTATCATTATAGATATAGATGAGTCATTTTGGAGCATCCTGAAGGATTTTTGATGTTCTAGACGAAAATCAAATCACACCCAAAACCATCACCTGATCCTTCCCAACCCCCAAAATCGATCAAGACTTCAAAATAGATACTTGACATGTACTAGAAAAAGATACTCCTAATTAAGATCTATCATTATAGATATAGATGAGTCATTTTGGAGCATCCTGAAGGATTTTTGATGTTCTAGACGAAAATCAAATCACACCCAAAACCATCACCTGATCCTTCCCAACCCCCAAAATCGATCAAGACTTCAAAATAGATACTTGACATGTACTAGAAAAAGATACTCCTAATCAAGATCTATCATTATAGATATAGATGAGTCATTTTGGAGCATCCTGAAGGATTTTTGATGTTCTAGACGAAAATCAAATCACACCCAAAACCATCACCTGATCCTTCCCAACCCCCAAAATCGATCAAGACTTCAAAATAGATACTTGACATGTACTAGAAAAAGATACTCCTAATCAAGATCTATCATTATAGATATAGATGAGTCATTTTGGAGCATAATGAAGGATTTTTGATGTTCTAGACGAAAATCAAATCACACCCAAAACCATCACCTGATCCTTCCCAACCCCCAAAATCGATCAAGACTTCAAAATAGATACTTGACATGTACCAGAAAAAGATACTCCTAATCAAGATCTATCATTATAGATATAGATGAATCATTTTGGAGCATCCTGAAGGATTTTTGATGTTCTAGACGAAAATCAAATCACACCCAAAACCATCACCTGATCCTTCCCAACCCCCAAAATCGATCAAGACTTCAAAATAGATACTTGAAATGTACTACAAAAAGATACTCCTAATCAAGATCTATCATTATAGATATAGATGAGTCATTTTGGAGCATCCTGAAGGATTTTTGATGTTCTAGACGAAAATCAAATCACACCCAAAACCATCACCTGATCCTTCCCAACCCCCAAAATCGATCAAGACTTCAAAATATATACTTGACATGTACTAGAAAAAGATACTCCTTATCAAGATCTATCATTATAGATATAGATGAGTCATTTTGGGGCATCCTGAAGGATTTTTGACGTTCTAGACGAAAATCAAATCACACCCAAAACCATCACCTGATCCTTCCCAACCCCCAAAATCGATCAAGACTTCAAAATAGATACTTGACATGTACTAGAAAAAGATACTCCTAATCAAGATCTATCATTATAGATATAGATGAGTCATTTTGGAGCATCCTGAAGGATTTTTGATGTTCTAGACGAAAATCAAATCACACCCAAAACCATCACCTGATCCTTCCCAACCCCCAAAATCGATCAAGACTTCAAAATAGATACTTGACATGTACTAGAAAAAGATACTCCTAATCAAGATCTATCATTATAGATATAGATGAGTCATTTTGGAGCATCCTGAAGGATTTTTGATGTTCTAGACGAAAATCAAATCACACCCAAAACCATCACCTGATCCTTCCCAACCCCCAAAATCGATCAAGACTTCAAAATAGATACTTGACATGTACTAGAAAAAGATACTCCTAATCAAGATCTATCATTATAGATATAGATGAGTCATTTTGGAGCATCCTGAAGGATTTTTGATGTTCTAGACGAAAATCAAATCACACCCAAAACCATCACCTGATCCTTCCCAACCCCCAAAATCGATCAAGACTTCAAAATAGATACTTGACATGTACTAGAAAAAGATACTCCTAATCAAGATCTATCATTATAGATATAGATGAGTCATTTTGGAGCATCCTGAAGGATTTTTGATGTTCTAGACGAAAATCAAATCACACCCAAAACCATCACCTGATCCTTCCCAACCCCCAAAATCGATCAAGACTTCAAAATAGATACTTGACATGTACTAGAAAAAGATACTCCTAATCAAGATCTATCACTATAGATATAGATGAGTCATTTTGGAGAATCCTGAAGGATTTTTGATGTTCTAGACGAAAATCAAATCACACCCAAAACCATCACCTGATCCTTCCCAACCCCCAAAATCGATCAAGACTTCAAAATATATACTTGACATGTACTAGAAAAAGATACTCCTAATCAAGATCTATCATTATAGATATAGATGAGTCATTTTGGAGCATCCTGAAGGATTTTTGATGTTCTAGACGAAAATCAAATCACACCCAAAACCATCACCTGATCCTTCCCAACCCCCAAAATCGATCAAGACTTCAAAATAGATACTAGATACTTGACATGTACTAGAAAAAGATACTCCTAATCAAGATGTTCTAGACGAAAATCAAATCACACCCAAAACCATCACCTGATCCTTCCCAACCCCCAAAATCGATCAAGACTTCAAAATAGATACTTGACATGTACTAGAAAAAGATACTCCTAATCAAGATCTATCATTATAGATATAGATGAGTCATTTTGGAGCATCCTGAAGGATTTTTGATGTTCTAGACGAAAATCAAATCACACCCAAAACCATCACCTGATCCTTCCCAACCCCCAAAATCGATCAAGACTTCAAATAGATACTTGACATGTACTAGAAAAAGATACTCCTAATCAAGATCTATCATTATAGATATAGATGAGTCATTTTGGAGCATCCTGAAGGATTTTTGATGTTCTAGACGAAAATCAAATCACACCCAAAACCATCACCTGATCCTTCCCAACCCCCAAAATCGATCAAGACTTCAAAATAGATACTTGACATGTACTAGAAAAAGATACTCCTAATCAAGATCTATCATTATAGATATAGATGAGTCATTTTGGAGCATCCTGAAGGATTTTTGATGTTCTAGACGAAAATCAAATCACACCCAAAACCATCACCTGATCCTTCCCAACCCCCAAAATCGATCAAGACTTCAAAATAGATACTTGACATGTACTAGAAAAAGATACTCCTAATCAAGATCTATCATTATAGATATAGATGAGTCATTTAGGAGCATCCTGAAGGATTTTTGATGTTCTAGACGAAAATCAAATCACACCCAAAACCATCACCTGATCCTTCCCAACCCCCAAAATCGATCAAGACTTCAAAATAGATACTTGACATGTACTAGAAAAAGATACTCCTAATCAAGATCTATCATTATAGATATAGATGAGTCATTTTGGAGCATCCTGAAGGATTTTTGATGTTCTAGACGAAAATCAAATCACACCCAAAACCATCATCTGATCCTTCCCAACCCCCAAAATTGATCAAGACTTCAAAATAGATACTTGACATGTACTAGAAAAAGATACTCCTAATCAAGATCTATCATTATAGATATAGATGAGTCATTTTGGAGCATCCTGAAGGATTTTTGATGTTCTAGACGAAAATCAAATCACACCCAAAACCATCACCTGATCCTTCCCAACCCCCAAAATCGATCAAGACTTCAAAATAGATACTTGATATGTACTAGAAAAAGATACTCCTAATCAAGATGTTCTAGACGAAAATCAAATCACACCCAAAACCATCACCTGATCCTTCCCAACCCCCAAAATCGATCAAGACTTCAAAATAGATACTTGACATGTACTAGAAAAAGATACTCCTAATCAAGATCTATCATTATAGATATAGATGAGTCATTTTGGAGCATCCTGAAGGATTTTTGATGTTCTAGACGAAAATCAAATCACACCCAAAACCATCACCTGATCCTTCCCAACCCCCAAAATCGATCAAGACTTCAAAATAGATACTTGACATGTACTAGAAAAAGATACTCCTAATCAAGATCTATCATTATAGATATAGATGAGTCATTTTGGAGCATCCTGAAGGATTTTTGATGTTCTAGACGAAAATCAAATCACACCCAAAACCATCACCTGATCCTTCCCAACCCCCAAAATCGATCAAGACTTCAAAATAGATACTTGACATGTACTAGAAAAAGATACTCCTAATCAAGATCTATCATTATAGATATAGATGAGTCATTTTGGAGCATCCTGAAGGATTTTTGATGTTCTAGACGAAAATCAAATCACACCCAAAACCATCACCTGATCCTTCCCAACCCCCAAAATCGATCAAGACTTCAAAATAGATACTTGACATGTACTAGAAAAAGATACTCCTAATCAAGATCTATCATTATAGATATAGATGAGTCATTTTGGAGCATCCTGAAGGATTTTTGATGTTCTAGACGAAAATCAAATCACACCCAAAACCATCATCTGATCCTTCCCAACCCCCAAAATCGATCAAGACTTCAAAATAGATACTTGACATGTACTAGAAAAAGATACTCCTAATCAAGATCTATCATTATAGATATAGATGAGTCATTTTGGAGCATCCTGAAGGATTTTTGATGTTCTAGACGAAAATCAAATCACACCCAAAACCATCACCTGATTGTTCCCAACCCCCAAAATCGATCAAGACTTCAAAATAGATACTTGACATGTACTAGAAAAAGATACTTCTAATCAAGATCTATCATTATAGATATAGATGAGTCATTTTGGAGCATCCTGAAGGATTTTTGATGTTCTAGACGAAAATCAAATCACACCCAAAACCATCACCTGATCCTTCCCAACCCCCAAAATCGATCAAGACTTCAAAATAGATACTTGACATGTTCTAGAAAAAGATACTCCTAATCAAGATCTATCATTATAGATATAGATGAGTCATTTTGGAGCATCCTGAAGGATTTTTGATGTTCTAGACGAAAATCAAATCACACCCAAAACCATCACCTGATCCTTCCCAACCCCCAAAATCGATCAAGACTTCAAAATAGATACTTGACATGTCCTAGAAAAAGATACTCCTAATCAAGATCTATCATTATAGATATAGATGAGTCATTTTGGAGCATCCTGAAGGATTTTTGATGTTCTAGACGAAAATCAAATCACACCCAAAACCATCACCTGATCCTTCCCAACCCCCAAAATCGATCAAGACTTCAAAATAGATACTTGACATGTACTAGAAAAAGATACTCCTAATCAAGATCTATCATTATAGATATAGATGAGTCATTTTGGAGCATCCTGAAGGATTTTTGATGTTCTAGACGAAAATCAAATCACACCCAAAACCATCACCTGATCCTTCCCAACCCCCAAAATCGATCAAGACTTCAAAATAGATACTTGACATGTACTAGAAAAAGATACTCCTAATCAAGATCTATCATTATAGATATAGATGAGTCATTTTGGAGCATCCTGAAGGATTTTTGATGTTCTAGACGAAAATCAAATCACACCCAAAACCATCACCTGATCCTTCCCAACCCCCAAAATCGATCAAGACTTCAAATTAGATACTTGACATGTACTAGAAAAAGATACTCCTAATCAAGATCTATCATTATAGATATAGATGAGTCATTTTGGAGCATCCTGAAGGATTTTTGATGTTCTAGACGAAAATCAAATCACACCCAAAACCATCACCTGATCCTTCCCAACCCCCAAAATCGATCAAGACTTCAAAATAGATACTTGACATGTACTAGAAAAAGATACTCCTAATCAAGATCTATCATTATAGATATAGATGAGTCGTTTTGGAGCATTCTGAAGGATTTTTGATGTTCTAGACGAAAATCAAATCACACCCAAAACCATCACCTGATCCTTCCCAACCCCCAAAATCGATCAAGACTTCAAAATAGATACTTGACATGTACTAGAAAAAGATACTCCTAATCAAGATCTATCATTATAGATATAGATGAGTCATTTTGGAGCATCCTGAAGGATTTTTGATGTTCTAGACGAAAATCAAATCACACCCAAAACCATCACCTGATCCTTCCCAACCCCCAAAATCGATCAAGACTTCAAAATAGATACTTGACATGTACTAGAAAAAGATACTCCTAATCAAGATCTATCATTATAGATATAGATGAGTCATTTTGGAGCATCCTGAAGGATTTTTGATGTTCTAGACGAAAATCAAATCACACCCAAAACCATCACCTGATCCTTCCCAACCCCCAAAATCGATCAAGACTTCAAAATAGATACTTGACATGTACTAGAAAAAGATACTCCTAATCAAGATCTATCATTATAGATATAGATGAGTCATTTTGGAGCATCCTGAAGGATTTTTGATGTTCTAGACGAAAATCAAATCACACCCAAAACCATCACCTGATCCTTCCCAACCCCCAAAATCGATCAAGACTTCAAAATAGATACTTGACATGTACTAGAAAAAGATACTCCTAATCAAGATCTATCATTATAGATATAGATGAGTCATTTTGGAGCATCCTGAAGGTTTTTTGATGTTCTAGACGAAAATCAAATCACACCCAAAACCATCACCTGATCCTTCCCAACCCCCAAAATCGATCAAGACTTCAAAATAGATACTTGACATGTACTAGAAAAAGATACTCCTAATCAAGATCTATCATTATAGATATAGATGAGTCATTTTGGAGCATCCTGAAGGATTTTTGATGTTCTAGACGAAAATCAAATCACACCCAAAACCATCACCTGATCCTTCCCAACCCCCAAAATCGATCAAGACTTCAAAATAGATACTTGACATGTACTAGAAAAAGATACTCCTAATCAAGATCTATCATTATAGATATAGATGAGTCATTTTGGAGCATCCTGAAGGATTTTTGATGTTCTAGACGAAAATCAAATCACACCCAAAACCATCACCTGATCCTTCCCAACCCCCAAAATCGATCAAGACTTCAAAATAGATACTTGACATGTACTAGAAAAAGATACTCCTAATCAAGATCTATCATTATAGATATAGATGAGTCATTTTGGAGCATCCTGAAGGATTTTTGATGTTCTAGACGAAAATCAAATCACACCCAAAACCATCACCTGATCCTTCCCAACCCCCAAAATCGATCAAGACTTCAAAATAGATACTTGACATGTACTAGAAAAAGATACTCCTAATCAAGATCTATCATTATAGATATAGATGAGTCATTTTGGAGCATCCTGAAGGATTTTTGATGTTCTAGACGAAAATCAAATCACACCCAAAACCATCACCTGATCCTTCCCAACCCCCAAAATCGATCAAGACTTCAAAATAGATACTTGACATGTACTAGAAAAAGATACTCCTAATCAAGATCTATCATTATAGATATAGATGAGTCATTTTGGAGCATCCTGAAGGATTTTTGATGTTCTAGACGAAAATCAAATCACACCCAAAACCATCACCTGATCCTTCCCAACCCCCAAAATCGATCAAGACTTCAAAATAGATACTTGACATGTACTAGAAAAAGATACTCCTAATCAAGATCTATCATTATAGATATAGATGAGTCATTTTGGAGCATCCTGAAGGATTTTTGATGTTCTAGACGAAAATCAAATCACACCCAAAACCATCACCTGATCCTTCCCAACCCCCAAAATCGATCAAGACTTCAAAATAGATACTTGACATGTACTAGAAAAAGATACTCCTAATCAAGATCTATCATTATAGATATAGATGAGTCATTTTGGAGCATCCTGAAGGATTTTTGATGTTCTAGACGAAAATCAAATCACACCCAAAACCATCACCTGATCCTTCCCAACCCCCAAAATCGATCAAGACTTCAAAATAGATACTTGACATGTACTAGAAAAAGATACTCCTAATCAAGATCTATCATTATAGATATAGATGAGTCATTTTGGAGCATCCTGAAGGATTTTTGATGTTCTAGACGAAAATCAAATCACACCCAAAACCATCACCTGATCCTTCCCAACCCCCAAAATCGATCAAGACTTCAAAATAGATACTTGACATGTACCAGAAAAAGATACTCCTAATCAAGATCTATCATTATAGATATAGATGAGTCATTTTGGAGCATCCTGAAGGATTTTTGATGTTCTAGACGAAAATCAAATCACACCCAAAACCATCACCTGATCCTTCCCAACCCCCAAAATCGATCAAGACTTCAAAATAGATACTTGACATGCACTAGAAAAAGATACTCCTAATCAAGATCTATCATTATAGATATAGATGAGTCATTTTGGAGCATCCTGAAGGATTTTTGATGTTCTAGACGAAAATCAAATCACACCCAAAACCATCACCTGATCCTTCCCAACCCCCAAAATCGATCAAGACTTCAAAATAGATACTTGACATGTACTAGAAAAAGATACTCCTAATCAAGATCTATCATTATAGATATAGATGAGTCATTTTGGAGCATCCTGAAGGATTTTTGATGTTCTAGACGAAAATCAAATCACACCCAAAACCATCACCTGATCCTTCCCAACCCCTAAAATCGATCAAGACTTCAAAATAGATACTTGACATGTACTAGAAAAAGATACTCCTAGTCAAGATCTATCATTATAGATATAGATGAGTCATTTTGGAGCATCCTGAAGGATTTTTGATGTTCTAGACGAAAATCAAATCACACCCAAAACCATCACCTGATCCTTCCCAACCCCCAAAATCGATCAAGACTTCAAAATAGATACTTGACATGTACTAGAAAAAGATACTCCTAATCAAGTTCTATCATTATAGATATAGATGAGTCATTTTGGAGCATCCTGAAGGATTTTTGATGTTCTAGACGAAAATCAAATCACACCCAAAACCATCACCTGATCCTTCCCAACCCCCAAAATCGATCAAGACTTCAAAATAGATACTTGACATGTACTAGAAAAAGATACTCCTAATCAAGATCTATCATTATAGATATAGATGAGTCATTTTGGAGCATCCTGAAGGATTTTTGATGTTCTAGACGAAAATCAAATCACACCCAAAACCATCACCTGATCCTTCCCAACCCCCAAAATCGATCAAGACTTCAAAATAGATACTTGACATGTACTAGAAAAAGATACTCCTAATCAAGATCTATCATTATAGATATAGATGAGTCATTTTGGAGCATCCTGAAGGATTTTTGATGTTCTAGACGAAAATCAAATCACACCCAAAACCATCACCTGATCCTTCCCAACCCCCAAAATCGATCAAGACTTCAAAATAGATACTTGACATGTACTAGAAAAAGATACTCCTAATCAAGATCTATCATTATAGATATAGATGAGTCATTTTGGAGCATCCTGAAGGATTTTTGATGTTCTAGACGAAAATCAAATCACACCCAAAACCATCACCTGATCCTTCCCAAACCCCAAAATCGATCAAGACTTCAAAATAGATACTTGACATGTACTAGAAAAAGATACTCCTAATCAAGATCTATCATTATAGATATAGATGAGTCATTTTGGAGCATCCTGAAGGATTTTTGATGTTCTAGACGAAAATCAAATCACACCCAAAACCATCACCTGATCCTTCCCAACCCCCAAAATCGATCAAGACTTCAAAATAGATACTTGACATGTACTAGAAAAAGATACTCCTAATCAAGATCTATCATTATAGATATAGATGAGTCATTTTGGAGCATCCTGAAGGATTTTTGATGTTCTAGACGAAAATCAAATCACACCCAAAACCATCACCTGATCCTTCCCAACCCCCAAAATCGATCAAGACTTCAAAATAGATACTTGACATGTACTAGAAAAAGATACTCCTAATCAAGATCTATCATTATAGATATAGATGAGTCATTTTGGAGCATCCTGAAGGATTTTTGATGTTCTAGACGAAAATCAAATCACACCCAAAACCATCACCTGATCCTTCCCAACCCCCAAAATTGATCAAGACTTCAAAATAGATACTTGACATGTACTAGAAAAAGATACTCCTAATCAAGATCTATCATTATAAATATAGATGAGTCATTTTGGAGCATCCTGAAGGATTTTTGATGTTCTAGACGAAAATCAAATCACACCCAAAACCATCACCTGATCCTTCCCAACCCCCAAAATCGATCAAGAATTCAAAATAGATACTTGACATGTACTAGAAAAAGATACTCCTAATCAAGATCTATCATTATAGATATAGATGAGTCATTTTGGAGCATCCTGAAGGATTTTTGATGTTCTAGACGAAAATCAAATCACACCCAAAACCATCACCTGATCCTTCCCAACCCCCAAAATCGATCAAGACTTCAAAATAGATACTTGACATGTACTAGAAAAAGATACTCCTAATCAAGATCTATCATTATAGATATAGATGAGTCATTTTGGAGCATCCTGAAGGATTTTTGATGTTCTAGACGAAAATCAAATCACACCCAAAACCATCACCTGATCCTTCCCAACCCCCAAAATCGATCAAGACTTCAAAATAGATACTTGACATGTACTAGAAAAAGATACTCCTAATCAAGATCTATCATTATAGATATAGATGAGTCATTTTGGAGCATCCTGAAGGATTTTTGATGTTCTAGACGAAAATCAAATCACACCCAAAACCATCACCTGATCCTTCCCAACCCCCAAAATCGATCAAGACTTCAAAATAGATACTTGACATGTACTAGAAAAAGATACTCCTAATCAAGATCTATCATTATAGATATAGATGAGTCATTTTGGAGCATCCTGAAGGATTTTTGATGTTCTAGACGAAAATCAAATCACACCCAAAACCATCACCTGATCCTTCCCAACCCCCAAAATCGATCAAGACTTCAAAATAGATACTTGACATGTACTAGAAAAAGATACTCCTAATCAAGATCTATCATTATAGATATAGATGAGTCATTTTGGAGCATCCTGAAGGATTTTTGATGTTCTAGACGAAAATCAAATCACACCCAAAACCATCACCTGATCCTTCCCAACCCCCAAAATCGATCAAGACTTCAAAATAGATACTTGACATGTACTAGAAAAAGATACTCCTAATCAAGATCTATCATTATAGATATAGATGAGTCATTTTGGAGCATCCTGAAGGATTTTTGATGTTCTAGACGAAAATCAAATCACACCCAAAACCATCACCTGATCCTTCCCAACCCCCAAAATCGATCAAGACTTCAAAATAGATACTTGACATGTACTAGAAAAAGATACTCCTAATCAAGATCTATCATTATAGATATAGATGAGTCATTTTAGAGCATCCTGAAGGATTTTTGATGTTCTAGACGAAAATCAAATCACACCCAAAACCATCACCTGATCCTTCCCAACCCCCAAAATCGATCAAGACTTCAAAATAGATACTTGACATGTACTAGAAAAAGATACTCCTAATCAAGATCTATCATTATAGATATAGATGAGTCATTTTGGAGCATCCTGAAGGATTTTTGATGTTCTAGACGAAAATCAAATCACACCCAAAACCATCATCTGATCCTTCCCAACCCCCAAAATCGATCAAGACTTCAAAATAGATACTTGATATGTACTAGAAAAAGATACTCCTAATCAAGATCTATCATTATAGATATAGATGAGTCATTTTGGAGCATCCTGAAGGATTTTTGATGTTCTAGACGAAAATCAAATCACACCCAAAACCATCACCTGATCCTTCCCAACCCCCAAAATCGATCAAGACTTCAAAATAGATACTTGACATGTACTAGAAAAAGATACTCCTAATCAAGATCTATCATTATAGATATAGATGAGTCATTTTGGAGCATCCTGAAGGATTTTTGATGTTCTAGACGAAAATCAAATCACACCCAAAAACCATCACCTGATCCTTCCCAACCCCCAAAATCGATCAAGACTTCAAAATAGATACTTGACATGTACTAGAAAAAGATACTCCTAATCAAGATCTATCATTATAGATATAGATGAGTCATTTTGGAGCATCCTGAAGGATTTTTGATGTTCTAGACGAAAATCAAATCACACTAAAAACCATCACCTGATCCTTCCCAACCCCCAAAATCGATCAAGACTTCAAAATAGATACTTTACATGTACTAGAAAAAGATACTCCTAATCAAGATCTATCATTATAGATATAGATGAGTCATTTTGGAGCATCCTGAAGGATTTTTGATGTTCTAGACGAAAATCAAATCACACCCAAAACCATCACCTGATCCTTCCCAACCCCCAAAATCGATCAAGACTTCAAAATAGATACTTGACATGTACTAGAAAAAGATACTCCTAATCAAGATCTATCATTATAGATATAGATGAGTCATTTTGGAGCATCCTGAAGGATTTTTGATGTTCTAGACGAAAATCAAATCACACCCAAAACCATCACCTGATCCTTCCCAACCCCCAAAATCGATCAAGACTTCAAAATAGATACTTGACATGTACTAGAAAAAGATACTCCTAATCAAGATCTATCATTATAGATATAGATGAGTCATTTTGGAGCATCCTGAAGGATTTTTGATGTTCTAGACGAAAATCAAATCACACCCAAAAACCATCACCTGATCCTTCCCAACCCCCAAAATCGATCAAGACTTCAAAATAGATACTTGACATGTACTAGAAAAAGATACTCCTAATCAAGATCTATCATTATAGATATAGATGAGTCATTTTGGAGCATCCTGAAGGATTTTTGATGTTCTAGACGAAAATCAAATCACACCCAAAACCATCACCTGATCTTTCCCAACCCCCAAAATCGATCAAGACTTCAAAATAGATACTTGACATGTACTAGAAAAAGATACTCCTAATCAAGATCTATCATTATAGATATAGATGAGTCATTTTGGAGCATCCTGAAGGATTTTTGATGTTCTAGACGAAAATCAAATCACACCCAAAACCATCACCTGATCCTTCCCAACCCCCAAAATCGATCAAGACTTCAAAATAGATACTTGACATGTACTAGAAAAAGATACTCCTAATCAAGATCTATCATTATAGATATAGATGAGTCATTTTGGAGCATCCTGAAGGATTTTTGATGTTCTAGACGAAAATCAAATCACACCCAAAACCATCACCTGATCCTTCCCAACCCCCAAAATTGATCAAGACTTCAAAATAGATACTTGACATGTACTAGAAAAAGATACTCCTAATCAAGATCTATCATTATAGATATAGATGAGTCATTTTGGAGCATCCTGAAGGATTTTTGATGTTCTAGACGAAAATCAAATCACACCCAAAACCATCACCTGATCCTTCCCAACCCTACAAAATCGATCAAGACTTCAAAATAGATACTTGACATGTACTAGAAAAAGATACTCCTAATCAAGATCTATCATTATAGATATAGATGAGTCATTTTGGAGCATCCTGAAGGATTTTTGATGTTCTAGACGAAAATCAAATCACACCCAAAACCATCACCTGATCCTTCCCAACCCCCAAAATCGATCAAGACTTCAAAATAGATACTTGACATGTACTAGAAAAAGATACTCCTAATCAAGATCTATCATTATAGATATAGATGAGTCATTTTGGAGCATCCTGAAGGATTTTTGATGTTCTAGACGAAAATCAAATCACACCCAAAACCATCACCTGATCCTTCCCAACCCCCAAAATCGATCAAGACTTCAAAATAGATACTTGACATGTACTAGAAAAAGATACTCCTAATCAAGATCTATCATTATAGATATAGATGAGTCATTTTGGAGCATCCTGAAGGATTTTTGATGTTCTAGACGAAAATCAAATCACACCCAAAACCATCACCTGATCCTTCCCAACCCCCAAAATCGATCAAGACTTCAAAATAGATACTTGACATGTACTAGAAAAAGATACTCCTAATCAAGATCTATCATTATAGATATAGATGAGTCATTTTGGAGCATCCTGAAGGATTTTTGATGTTCTAGACGAAAATCAAATCACACCCAAAACCATCACCTGATCCTTCCCAACCCCCAAAATCGATCAAGACTTCAAAATAGATACTTGACATGTACTAGAAAAAGATACTCCTAATCAAGATCTATCATTATAGATATAGATGAGTCATTTTGGAGCATCCTGAAGGATTTTTGATGTTCTAGACGAAAATCAAATCACACCCAAAACCATCACCTGATCCTTCCCAACCCCCAAAATCGATCAAGACTTCAAAATAGATACTTGACATGTACTAGAAAAAGATACTCCTAATCAAGATCTATCATTATAGATATAGATGAGTCATTTTGGAGCATCCTGAAGGATTTTTGATGTTCTAGACGAAAATCAAATCACACCCAAAACCATCACCTGATCCTTCCCAACCCCCAAAATCGATCAAGACTTCAAAATAGATACTTGACATGTACTAGAAAAAGATACTCCTAATCAAGATCTATCATTATAGATATAGATGAGTCATTTTGGAGCATCCTGAAGGATTTTTGATGTTCTAGACGAAAATCAAATCACACCCAAAACCATCACCTGATCCTTCCCAACCCCCAAAATCGATCAAGACTTCAAAATAGATACTTGACATGTACTAGAAAAAGATACTCCTAATCAAGATCTATCATTATAGATATAGATGAGTCATTTTGGAGCATCCTGAAGGATTTTTGATGTTCTAGACGAAAATCAAATCACACCCAAAACCATCACCTGATCCTTCCCAACCCCCAAAATCGATCAAGACTTCAAAATAGATACTTGACATGTACTAGAAAAAGATACTCCTAATCAAGATCTATCATTATAGATATAGATGAGTCATTTTGGAGCATCCTGAAGGATTTTTGATGTTCTAGACGAAAATCAAATCACACCCAAAACCATCACCTGATCCTTCCCAACCCCCAAAATCGATCAAGACTTCAAAATAGATACTTGACATGTACTAGAAAAAGATACTCCTAATCAAGATCTATCATTATAGATATAGATGAGTCATTTTGGAGCATTCTGAAGGATTTTTGATGTTCTAGACGAAAATCAAATCACACCCAAAACCATCACCTGATCCTTCCCAACCCCCAAAATCGATCAAGACTTCAAAATAGATACTTGATATGTACTAGAAAAAGATACTCCTAATCAAGATCTATCATTATAGATATAGATGAGTCATTTTGGAGCATCCTGAAGGATTTTTGATGTTCTAGACGAAAATCAAATCACACCCAAAACCATCACCTGATACTTCCCAACCCCCAAAATCGATCAAGACTTCAAAATAGATACTTGACATGTACTAGAAAAAGATACTCCTAATCAAGATCTATCATTATAGATATAGATGAGTCATTTTGGAGCATCCTGAAGGATTTTTGATGTTCTAGACGAAAATCAAATCACACCCAAAACCATCACCTGATCCTTCCCAACCCCCAAAATCGATCAAGACTTCAAAATAGATACTTGACATGTACTAGAAAAAGATACTCCTAATCAAGATCTATCATTATAGATATAGATGAGTCATTTTGGAGCATCCTGAAGGATTTTTGATGTTCTAGACGAAAATCAAATCACACTAAAAACCATCACCTGATCCTTCCCAACCCCCAAAATCGATCAAGACTTCAAAATAGATACTTTACATGTACTAGAAAAAGATACTCCTAATCAAGATCTATCATTATAGATATAGATGAGTCATTTTGGAGCATCCTGAAGGATTTTTGATGTTCTAGACGAAAATCAAATCACACCCAAAACCATCACCTGATCCTACCCAACCCCCAAAATCGATCAAGACTTCAAAATAGATACTTGACATGTACTAGAAAAAGATACTCCTAATCAAGATCTATCATTATAGATATAGATGAGTCATTTTGGAGCATCCTGAAGGATTTTTGATGTTCTAGACGAAAATCAAATCACACCCAAAACCATCACCTGATCCTTCCCAACCCCCAAAATCGATCAAGACTTCAAAATAGATACTTGACATGTACTAGAAAAAGATACTCCTAATCAAGATCTATCATTATAGATATAGATGAGTCATTTTGGAGCATCCTGAAGGATTTTTGATGTTCTAGACGAAAATCAAATCACACCCAAAACCATCACCTGATCCTTCCCAACCCCCAAAATCGATCAAGACTTCAAAATAGATACTTGACATGTATTAAAAAAAGATACTCCTAATCAAGATCTATCATTATAGATATAGATGAGTCATTTTGGAGCATCCTGAAGGATTTTTGATGTTCTAGACGAAAATCAAATCACACCCAAAACCATCACCTGATCCTTCCCAACCCCCAAAATCGATCAAGACTTCAAAATAGATACTTGACATGTACTAGAAAAAGATACTCCTAATCAAGATCTATCATTATAGATATAGATGAGTCATTTTGGAGCATCCTGAAGGATTTTTGATGTTCTAGACGAAAATCAAATCACACCCAAAACCATCACCTGATCCTTCCCAACCCCCAAAATCGATCAAGACTTCAAAATAGATACTTGACATGTACTAGAAAAAGATACTCCTAATCAAGATCTATCATTATAGATATAGATGAGTCATTTTGGAGCATCCTGAAGGATTTTTGATGTTCTAGACGAAAATCAAATCACACCCAAAACCATCACCTGATCCTTCCCAACCCCCAAAATCGATCAAGACTTCAAAATAGATACTTGACATGTACTAGAAAAAGATACTCCTAATCAAGATCTATCATTATAGATATAGATGAGTCATTTTGGAGCATCCTGAAGGATTTTTGATGTTCTAGACGAAAATCAAATCACACCCAAAACCATCACCTGATCCTTCCCAACCCCCAAAATTGATCAAGACTTCAAAATAGATACTTGACATGTACTAGAAAAAGATACTCCTAATCAAGATCTATCATTATAGATATAGATGAGTCATTTTGGAGCATCCTGAAGGATTTTTGATGTTCTAGACGAAAATCAAATCACACCCAAAACCATCACCTGATCCTTCCCAACCCCCAAAATCGATCAAGACTTCAAAAAAAATACTTGACATGTACTAGAAAAAGATACTCCTAATCAAGATCTATCATTATAGATATAGATGAGTCATTTTGGAGCATCCTAAAGGATTTTTGATGTTCTAGACGAAAATCAAATCACACCCAAAACCATCACCTGATCCTTCCCAACCCCCAAAATCGATCAAGACTTCAAAATAGATACTTGACATGTACTAGAAAAAGATACTCCTAATCAAGATCTATCATTATAGATATAGATGAGTCATTTTGGAGCATCCTGAAGGATTTTTGATGTTCTAGACGAAAATCAAATCACACCCAAAACCATCACCTGATCCTTCCCAACCCTACAAAATCGATCAAGACTTCAAAATAGATACTTGACATGTACTAGAAAAAGATACTCCTAATCAAGATCTATCATTATAGATATAGATGAGTCATTTTGGAGCATCCTGAAGGATTTTTGATGTTCTAGACGAAAATCAAATCACACCCAAAACCATCACCTGATCCTTCCCAACCCCCAAAATCGATCAAGACTTCAAAATAGATACTTGACATGTACTAGAAAAAGATACTCCTAATCAAGATCTATCATTATAGATATAGATGAGTCATTTTGGAGCATCCTGAAGGATTTTTGATGTTCTAGACGAAAATCAAATCACAAACAAAACCATCACCTGATCCTTCCCAACCCCCCAAAATCGATCAAGACTTCAAAATAGATACTTGACATGTACTAGAAAAAGATACTCCTAATCAAGATCTATCATTATAGATATAGATGAGTCATTTTGGAGCATCCTGAAGGAGTTTTGATGTTCTAGACGAAAATCAAATCACACCCAAAACCATCACCTGATCCTTCCCAACCCCCAAAATCGATCAAGACTTCAAAATAGATACTTGACATGTACTAGAAAAAGATACTCCTAATCAAGATCTATCATTATAGATATAGATGAGTCATTTTGGAGCATCCTGAAGGATTTTTGATGTTCTAGACGAAAATCAAATCACACCCAAAACCATCACCTGATCCTTCCCAACCCCCAAAATCGATCAAGACTTCAAAATAGATACTTGACATGTACTAGAAAAAGATACTCCCAATCAAGATCTATCATTATAGATATAGATGAGTCATTTTGGAGCATCCAAAAGTCTAGAACATCAAGGATTTTTGATGTTCTAGACGAAAATCAAATCACACCCAAAACCATCACCTGATCCTTCCCAACCCCCAAAATCGATCAAGACTTCAAAATAGATACTTGACATGTACTAGAAAAAGATACTCCTAATCAAGATCTATCATTATAGATATAGATGAGTCATTTTGGAGCATCCTGAAGGATTTTTGATGTTCTAGACGAAAATCAAATCACACCCAAAACCATCACCTGATCCTTCCCAACCCCCAAAATCGATCAAGACTTCAAAATAGGTACTTAACATGTACTAGAAAAAGATACTCCTAATCAAGATCTATCATTATAGATATAGATGAGTCATTTTGGAGCATCCTGAAGGATTTTTGATGTTCTAGACGAAAATCAAATCACACCCAAAACCATCACCTGATCCTTCCCAACCCCCAAAATCGATCAAGACTTCAAAATAGATACTTGACAAGTACTAGAAAAAGATACTCCTAATCAAGATCTATCATTATAGATATAGATGAGTCATTTTGGAGCATCCTGAAGGATTTTTGATGTTCTAGACGAAAATCAAATCACACCCAAAACCATCACCTGATCCTTCCCAACCCCCAAAATCGATCAAGACTTCAAAATAGATACTTGACATGTACTAGAAAAAGATACTCCTAATCAAGATCTATCATTATAGATATAGATGAGTCATTTTGGAGCATCCTGAAGGATTTTTGATGTTCTAGACGAAAATCAAATCACACCCAAAACCATCACCTGATCCTTCCCAACCCCCAAAATCGATCAAGACTTCAAAATAGATACTTGACATGTACTAGAAAAAGATACTCCTAATCAAGATCTATCATTAAAGATATAGATGAGTCATTTTGGAGCATCCTGAAGGATTTTTGATGTTCTAGACGAAAATCAAATCACACCCAAAACCATCACCTGATCCTTCCCAACCCCCAAAATCGATCAAGACTTCAAAATAGATACTTGACATGTACTAGAAAAAGATACTCCTAATCAAGATCTATCATTATAGATATAGATGAGTCATTTTGGAGCATCCTGAAGGATTTTTGATGTTCTAGACGAAAATCAAATCACACCCAAAACCATCACCTGATCCTTCCCAACCCCCAAAATCGATCAAGACTTCAAAATAGATACTTGACATGTACTAGAAAAAGATACTCCTAATCAAGATCTATCATTATAGATATAGATGAGTCATTTTGGAGCATCCTGAAGGATTTTTGATGTTCTAGACGAAAATCAAATCACACCCAAAACCATCACCTGATCCTTCCCAACCCCCAAAATCGATCAAGACTTCAAAATAGACACTTGACATGTACTAGAAAAAGATACTCCTAATCCAGATCTATCATTATAGATATAGATGAGTCATTTTGGAGCATCCTGAAGGATTTTTGATGTTCTAGACGAAAATCAAATCACACCCAAAACCATCACCTGATCCTTCCCAACCCCCAAAATCGATCAAGACTTCAAAATAGATACTTGACATGTACTAGAAAAAGATACTCCTAATCAAGATCTATCATTATAGATATAGATGAGTCATTTTGGAGCATCCTGAAGGATTTTTGATGTTCTAGACGAAAATCAAATCACACCCAAAACCATCACCTGATCCTTCCCAACCCCCAAAATCGATCAAGACTTCAAAATAGATACTTGACATGTACTAGAAAAAGATACTCCTAATCAAGATCTATCATTATAGATATAGATGAGTCATTTTGGAGCATCCTGAAGGATTTTTGATGTTCTAGACGAAAATCAAATCACACCCAAAACCATCACCTGATCCTTCCCAACCCCCAAAATCGATCAAGACTTCAAAATAGATACTTGACATGTACTAGAAAAAGATACTCCTAATCAAGATCTATTATTATAGATATAGATGAGTCATTTTGGAGCTTCCTGAAGGATTTTTGATGTTCTAGACGAAAATCAAATCACACCCAAAACCATCACCTGATCCTTCCCAACCCCCAAAATCGATCAAGACTTCAAAATAGATACTTGACATGTACTAGAAAAAGATACTCCTAATCAAGATCTATCATTATAGATATAGATGAGTCATTTTGGAGCATCCTGAAGGATTTTTGATGTTCTAGACGAAAATCAAATCACACCCAAAACCATCACCTGATCCTTCCCAACCCCCAAAATCGATCAAGACTTCAAAATAGATACTTGACATGTACTAGAAAAAGATACTCCTAATCAAGATCTATCATTATAGATATAGATGAGTCATTTTGGAGCATCCTGAAGGATTTTTGATGTTCTAGACGAAAATCAAATCACACCCAAAACCATCACCTGATCCTTCCCAACCCCCAAAATCGATCAAGACTTCAAAATAGATACTTGACATGTACTAGAAAAAGATACTCCTAATCAAGATCTATCATTATAGATATAGATGAGTCATTTTGGAGCATCCTGAAGGATTTTTGATGTTCTAGACGAAAATCAAATCACACCCAAAACCATCACCTGATCCTTCCCAACCCCCAAAATCGATCAAGACTTCAAAATAGATACTTGACATGTACTAGAAAAAGATACTCCTAATCAAGATCTATCATTATAGATATAGATGAGTCATTTTGGAGCATCCTGAAGGATTTTTGATGTTCTAGACGAAAATCAAATCACACCCAAAACCATCACCTGATCCTTCCCAACCCCCAAAATCGATCAAGACTTCAAAATAGATACTTGACATGTACTAGAAAAAGATACTCCTAATCAAGATCTATCATTATAGATATAGATGAGTCATTTTGGAGCATCCTGAAGGATTTTTGATGTTCTAGACGAAAATCAAATCACACCCAAAACCATCACCTGGTCCTTCCCAACCCCCAAAATCGATCAAGACTTCAAAATAGATACTTGACATGTACTAGAAAAAGATACTCCTAATCAAGATCTATCATTATAGATATAGATGAGTCATTTTGGAGCATCCTGAAGGATTTTTGATGTTCTAGACGAAAATCAAATCACACCCAAAACCATCACCTGATCCTTCCCAACCCCCAAAATCGATCAAGACTTCAAAATAGATACTTGACATGTACTAGAAAAAGATACTCCTAATCAAGATCTATCATTATAGATATAGATGAGTCATTTTGGAGCATCCTGAAGGATTTTTGATGTTCTAGACGAAAATCAAATCACACCCAAAACCATCACCTGATCCTTCCCAACCCCCAAAATCGATCAAGACTTCAAAATAGATACTTGACATGTACTAGAAAAAAATACTCCTAATCAAGATCTATCATTATAGATATAGATGAGTCATTTTGGAGCATCCTGAAGGATTTTTGATGTTCTAGACGAAAATCAAATCACACCCAAAACCATCACCTGATCTTTCCCAACCCCCAAAATCGATCAAGACTTCAAAATAGATACTTGACATGTACTAGAAAAAGATACTCCTAATCAAGATCTATCATTATAGATATAGATGAGTCATTTTGGAGCATCCTGAAGGATTTTTGATGTTCTAGACGAAAATCAAATCACACCCAAAACCATCACCTGATCCTTCCCAACCCCCAAAATCGATCAAGACTTCAAAATAGATACTTGACATGTACTAGAAAAAGATACTCCTAATCAAGATCTATCATTATAGATATAGATGAGTCATTTTGGAGCATCCTGAAGGATTTTTGATGTTCTAGACGAAAATCAAATCACACCCAAAACCATCACCTGATCCTTCCCAACCGCCAAAATCGATCAAGACTTCAAAATAGATACTTGACATGTACTAGAAAAAGATACTCCTAATCAAGATCTATCATTATAGATATAGATGAGTCATTTTGGAGCATCCTGAAGGATTTTTGATGTTCTAGACGAAAATCAAATCACACCCAAAACCATCACCTGATCCTTCCCAACCCCCAAAATCGATCAAGACTTCAAAATAGATACTTGACATGTACTAGAAAAAGATACTCCTAATCAAGATCTATCATTATAGATATAGATGAGTCATTTTGGAGCATCCTGAAGGATTTTGATGTTCTAGACGAAAATCAAATCACACCCAAAACCATCACCTGATCCTTCCCAACCCCCAAAATCGATCAAGACTTCAAAATAGATACTTGACATGTACTAGAAAAAGATACTCCTAATCAAGATCTATCATTATAGATATATGTAGATGAGTCATTTTGGAGCATCCTGAAGGATTTTTGATGTTCTAGACGAAAATCAAATCACACCCAAAACCATCACCTGATCCTTCCCAACCCCCAAAATCGATTAAGACTTCAAAATAGATACTTGACATGTACTAGAAAAGATACTCCTAATCAAGATCTATCATTATAGATATAGATGAGTCATTTTGGAGCATCCTGAAGGATTTTTGATGTTCTAGACGAAAATCAAATCACACCCAAAACCATCACCTGATCCTTCCCAACCCCCAAAATCGATCAAGACTTCAAAATAGATACTTGACATGTACTAGAAAAAGATACTCCTAATCAAGATCTATCATTATAGATATAGATGAGTCATTTTGGAGCGTCCTGAAGGATTTTTGATGTTCTAGACGAAAATCAAATCACACCCAAAACCATCACCTGATCCTTCCCAACCCCCAAAATCGATCAAGACTTCAAAATAGATACTTGACATGTACTAGAAAAAGATACTCCTAATCAAGGTCTATCATTATAGATATAGATGAGTCATTTTGGAGCATCCTGAAGGATTTTTGATGTTCTAGACGAAAATCAAATCACACCCAAAACCATCACCTGATCCTTCCCAACCCCCAAAATCGATCAAGACTTCAAAATAGATACTTGACATGTACTAGAAAAAGATACTCCTAATCAAGATCTATCATTATAGATATAGATGAGTCATTTTGGAGCATCCTGAAGGATTTTTGATGTTCTAGACGAAAATCAAATCACACCCAAAACCATCACCTGATCCTTCCCAACCCCCAAAATCGATCAAGACTTCAAAATAGATACTTGACATGTACTAGAAAAAGATACTCCTAATCAAGATCTATCATTATAGATATAGATGAGTCATTTTGGAGCATCCTGAAGGATTTTTGATGTTCTAGACGAAAATCAAATCACACCCAAAACCATCACCTGATCCTTCCCAACCCCCAAAATCGATCAAGACTTCAAAATAGATACTTGACATGTACTAGAAAAAGATACTCCTAATCAAGATCTATCATTAAAGATATAGATGAGTCATTTTGGAGCATCCTGAAGGATTTTTGATGTTCTAGACGAAAATCAAATCACACCCAAAACCATCACCTGATCCTTCCCAACCCCCAAAATCGATCAAGACTTCAAAATAGATACTTGACATGTACTAGAAAAAGATACTCCTAATCAAGATCTATCATTATAGATATAGATGAGTCATTTTGGAGCATCCTGAAGGATTTTTGATGTTCTAGACGAAAATCAAATCACACCCAAAACCATCACCTGATCCTTCCCAACCCCCAAAATCGATCAAGACTTCAAAATAGATACTTGACATGTACTAGAAAAAGATACTCCTAATCAAGATCTATCATTATAGATATAGATGAGTCATTTTGGAGCATCCTGAAGGATTTTTGATGTTCTAGACGAAAATCAAATCACACCCAAAACCATCACCTGATCCTTCCAACCCCCAAAATCGATCAAGACTTCAAAATAGATACTTGACATGTACTAGAAAAAGATACTCCTAATCAAGATCTATCATTATAGATATAGATGAGTCATTTTGGAGCATCCTGAAGGATTTTTGATGTTCTAGACGAAAATCAAATCACACCCAAAACCATCACCTGATCCTTCCCAACCCCCAAAATCGATCAAGACTTCAAAATAGATACTTGACATGTACTAGAAAAAGATACTCCTAATCAAGATCTATCATTATAGATATAGATGAGTCATTTTGGAGCATCCTGAAGGATTTTTGATGTTCTAGACGAAAATCAAATCACACCCAAAACCATCACCTGATCCTTCCCAACCCCCAAAATCGATCAAGACTTCAAAATAGATACTTGACATGTACTAGAAAAAGATACTCCTAATCAAGATCTATCATTATAGATATAGATGAGTCATTTTGGAGCATCCTGAAGGATTTTTGATGTTCTAGACGAAAATCAAATCACACCCAAAACCATCACCTGATCCTTCCCAACCCCCAAAATCGATCAAGACTTCAAAATAGATACTTGACATGTACTAGAAAAAGATACTCCTAATCAAGATCTATTATTATAGATATAGATGAGTCATTTTGGAGCTTCCTGAAGGATTTTTGATGTTCTAGACGAAAATCAAATCACACCCAAAACCATCACCTGATCCTTCCCAACCCCCAAAATCGATCAAGACTTCAAAATAGATACTTGACATGTACTAGAAAAAGATACTCCTAATCAAGATCTATCATTATAGATATAGATGAGTCATTTTGGAGCATCCTGAAGGATTTTTGATGTTCTAGACGAAAATCAAATCACACCCAAAACCATCACCTGATCCTTCCCAACCCCCAAAATCGATCAAGACTTCAAAATAGATACTTGACATGTACTAGAAAAAGATACTCCTAATCAAGATCTATCATTATAGATATAGATGAGTCATTTTGGAGCATCCTGAAGGATTTTTGATGTTCTAGACGAAAATCAAATCACACCCAAAACCATCACCTGATCCTTCCCAACCCCCAAAATCGATCAAGACTTCAAAATAGATACTTGACATGTACTAGAAAAAGATACTCCTAATCAAGATCTATCATTATAGATATAGATGAGTCATTTTGGAGCATCCTGAAGGATTTTTGATGTTCTAGACGAAAATCAAATCACACCCAAAACCATCACCTGATCCTTCCCAACCCCCAAAATCGATCAAGACTTCAAAATAGATACTTGACATGTACTAGAAAAAGATACTCCTAATCAAGATCTATCATTATAGATATAGATGAGTCATTTTGGAGCATCCTGAAGGATTTTTGATGTTCTAGACGAAAATCAAATCACACCCAAAACCATCACCTGGTCCTTCCCAACCCCCAAAATCGATCAAGACTTCAAAATAGATACTTGACATGTACTTGAAAAAGATACTCCTAATCAAGATCTATCATTATAGATATAGATGAGTCATTTTGGAGCATCCTGAAGGATTTTTGATGTTCTAGACGAAAATCAAATCACACCCAAAACCATCACCTGATCCTTCCCAACCCCCAAAATCGATCAAGACTTCAAAATAGATACTTGACATGTACTAGAAAAAGATACTCCTAATCAAGATCTATCATTATAGATATAGATGAGTCATTTTGGAGCATCCTGAAGGATTTTTGATGTTCTAGACGAAAATCAAATCACACCCAAAACCATCACCTGATCCTTCCCAACCCCCAAAATCGATCAAGACTTCAAAATAGATACTTGACATGTACTAGAAAAAAATACTCCTAATCAAGATCTATCATTATAGATATAGATGAGTCATTTTGGAGCATCCTGAAGGATTTTTGATGTTCTAGACGAAAATCAAATCACACCCAAAACCATCACCTGATCTTTCCCAACCCCCAAAATCGATCAAGACTTCAAAATAGATACTTGACATGTACTAGAAAAAGATACTCCTAATCAAGATCTATCATTATAGATATAGATGAGTCATTTTGGAGCATCCTGAAGGATTTTTGATGTTCTAGACGAAAATCAAATCACACCCAAAACCATCACCTGATCCTTCCCAACCCCCAAAATCGATCAAGACTTCAAAATAGATACTTGACATGTACTAGAAAAAGATACTCCTAATCAAGATCTATCATTATAGATATAGATGAGTCATTTTGGAGCATCCTGAAGGATTTTTGATGTTCTAGACGAAAATCAAATCACACCCAAAACCATCACCTGATCCTTCCCAACCCCCAAAATCGATCAAGACTTCAAAATAGATACTTGACATGTACTAGAAAAAGATACTCCTAATCAAGATCTATCATTATAGATATAGATGAGTCATTTTGGAGCATCCTGAAGGATTTTTGATGTTCTAGACGAAAATCAAATCACACCCAAAACCATCACCTGATCCTTCCCAACCCCCAAAATCGATCAAGACTTCAAAATAGATACTTGACATGTACTAGAAAAAGATACTCCTAATCAAGATCTATCATTATAGATATAGATGAGTCATTTTGGAGCATCCTGAAGGATTTTTGATGTTCTAGACGAAAATCAAATCACACCCAAAACCATCACCTGATCCTTCCCAACCCCCAAAATCGATCAAGACTTCAAAATAGATACTTGACATGTACTAGAAAAAGATACTCCCAATCAAGATCTATCATTATAGATATAGATGAGTCATTTTGGAGCATCCTGAAGGATTTTTGATGTTCTAGACGAAAATCAAATCACACCCAAAACCATCACCTGATCCTTCCCAACCCCCAAAATCGATCAAGACTTCAAAATAGATACTTGATATGTACTAGAAAAAGATACTCCTAATCAAGATCTATCATTATAGATATAGATGAGTCATTTTGGAGCATCCTGAAGGATTTTTGATGTTCTAGACGAAAATCAAATCACACCCAAAACCATCACCTGATCCTTCCCAACCCCCAAAATCGATCAAGACTTCAAAATAGATACTTGACATGTACTAGAAAAAGATACTCCTAATCAAGATCTATCATTATAGATATAGATGAGTCATTTTGGAGCATCCTGAAGGATTTTTGATGTTCTAGACGAAAATCAAATCACACCCAAAACCATCACCTGATCCTTCCCAACCCCCAAAATCGATCAAGACTTCAAAATAGATACTTGACATGTACTAGAAAAAGATACTCCTAATCAAGATCTATCATTATAGATATAGATGAGTCATTTTGGAGCATCCTGAAGGATTTTTGATGTTCTAGACGAAAATCAAATCACACCCAAAACCATCACCTGATCCTTCCCAACCCCCAAAATCGATCAAGACTTCAAAATAGATACTTGACATGTACTAGAAAAAGATACTCCTAATCAAGATCTATCATTATAGATATAGATGAGTCATTTTGGAGCATCCTGAAGGATTTTTGATGTTCTAGACGAAAATCAAATCACACCCAAAACCATCACCTGATCCTTCCCAACCCCCAAAATCGATCAAGACTTCAAAATAGATACTTGACATGTACTAGAAAAAGATACTCCTAATCAAGATCTATCATTATAGATATAGATGAGTCATTTTGGAGCATCCTGAAGGATTTTTGATGTTCTAGACGAAAATCAAATCACACCCAAAACCATCACCTGATCCTTCCCAACCCCCAAAATCGATCAAGACTTCAAAATAGATACTTGACATGTACTAGAAAAAGATACTCCTAATCAAGATCTATCATTATAGATATAGATGAGTCATTTTGGAGCATCCTGAAGGATTTTTGATGTTCTAGGCGAAAATCAAATCACACCCAAAACCATCACCTAATCCTTCCCAACCCCCAAAATCGATTAAGGCTTCAAAATAGATACTTGACATGTACTAGAAAAAGATACTCCTAATCAAGATCTATCATTATAGATATAGATGAGTCATTTTGGAGCATCCTGAAGGATTTTTGATGTTCTAGACGAAAATCAAATCACACCCAAAACCATCACCTGATCCTTCCCAACCCCCAAAATCGATCAAGACTTCAAAATAGATACTTGACATGTACTAGAAAAAGATACTCCTAATCAAGATCTATCATTATAGATATAGATGAGTCATTTTGGAGCATCCTGAAGGATTTTTGATGTTCTAGACGAAAATCAAATCACACCCAAAACCATCACCTGATCCTTCCCAACCCCCAAAATCGATCAAGACTTCAAAATAGATACTTGACATGTACTAGAAAAAGATACTCCTAATCAAGATCTATCATTATAGATATAGATGAGTCATTTTGGAGCATCCTGAAGGATTTTTGATGTTCTAGACGAAAATCAAATCACACCCAAAACCATCACCTGATCCTTCCCAACCCCCAAAATCGATCAAGACTTCAAAATAGATACTTGACATGTACTAGAAAAAGATACTACTAATCAAGATCTATCATTATAGATATAGATGAGTGATTTTGGAGCATTCCTGAAGGATTTTTGATGTTCTAGACGAAAATCAAATCACACCCAAAACCATCACCTGATCCTTCCCAACCCCAAAATCGATCAAGACTTCAAAATAGATACTTGACATGTACTAGAAAAAGATACTCCTAATCAAGATCTATCATTATAAATATAGATGAGTCATTTTGGAGCATCCTGAAGGATTTTTGATGTTCTAGACGAAAATCAAATCACACCCAAAACCATCACCTGATCCTTCCCAACCCCCAAAATCGATCAAGACTTCAAAATAGATACTTGACATGTACTAGAAAAAGATACTCCTAATCAAGATCTATCATTATAGATATAGATGAGTCATTTTGGAGCATCCTGAAGGATTTTTGATGTTCTAGACGAAAATCAAATCACACCCAAAACCATCACCTGATCCTTCCCAACCCCCAAAATCGATCAAGACTTCAAAATAGATACTTGACATGTACTAGAAAAAGATACTCCTAATCAAGATCTATCATTATAGATATAGATGAGTCATTTTGGAGCATCCTGAAGGATTTTTGATGTTCTAGACGAAAATCAAATCACACCCAAAACCATCACCTGATCCTTCCCAACCCCAAAATCGATCAAGACTTCAAAATAGATACTTGACATGTACTAGAAAAAGATACTCCTAATCAAGATCTATCATTATAGATATAGATGAGTCATTTTGGAGCATCCTGAAGGATTTTTGATGTTCTAGACGAAAATCAAATCACACCCAAAACCATCACCTGATCCTTCCCAACCCCCAAAATCGATCAAGACTTCAAAATAGATACTTGACATGTACTAGAAAAAGATACTCCTAATCAAGATCTATCATTATAGATATAGATGAGTCATTTTGGAGCATCCTGAAGGATTTTTGATGTTCTAGACGAAAATCAAAATCACACCCAAAACCATCACCTGATCCTTCCCAACCCCCAAAATCGATCAAGACTTCAAAATAGATACTTGACATGTACTAGAAAAAGATACTCCTAATCAAGATCTATCATTATAGATATAGATGAGTCATTTTGGAGCATCCTGAAGGATTTTTGATGTTCTAGACGAAAATCAAATCACACCCAAAACCATCACCTGATCCTTCCCAACCCCCAAAATCGATCAAGACTTCAAAATAGATACTTGACATGTACTAGAAAAAGATACTCCTAATCAAGATCTATCATTATAGATATAGATGAGTCATTTTGGAGCATCCTGAAGGATTTTTGATGTTCTAGACGAAAATCAAATCACACCCAAAACCATCACCTGATCCTTCCCAACCCCCAAAATCCATCAAGACTTCAAAATAGATACTTGACATGTACTAGAAAAAGATACTCCTAATCAAGATCTATCATTATAGATATAGATGAGTCATTTTGGAGCATCCTGAAGGATTTTTGATGTTCTAGACGAAAATCAAATCACACCCAAAACCATCACCTGATCCTTCCCAACCCCCAAAATCGATCAAGACTTCAAAATAGATACTTGACATGTACTAGAAAAAGATACTCCTAATCAAGATCTATCATTATAGATATAGATGAGTCATTTTGGAGCATCCTGAAGGATTTTTGATGTTCTAGACGAAAATCAAATCACACCCAAAACCATCACCTGATCCTTCCCAACCCCCAAAATCGATCAAGACTTCAAAATAGATACTTGACATGTACTAGAAAAAGATACTCCTAATCAAGATCTATCATTATAGATATAGATATTTTGGAGCATCCTGAAGGATTTTTGATGTTCTAGACGAAAATCAAATCACACCCAAAACCATCACCTAATCCTTCCCAACCCCCAAAATCGATTAAGCTTCAAAATAGATACTTGACATGTACTAGAAAAAGATACTCCTAATCAAGATCTATCATTATAGATATAGATGAGTCATTTTGGAGCATCCTGAAGGATTTTTGATGTTCTAGACGAAAATCAAATCACACCCAAAACCATCACCTGATCCTTCCCAACCCCCAAAATCGATCAAGACTTCAAAATAGATACTTGACATGTACTAGAAAAAGATACTCCTAATCAAGATCTATCATATAGATATAGATGAGTCATTTTGGAGCATCCTGAAGGATTTTTGATGTTCTAGACGAAAATCAAATCACAAACAAAACCATCACCTGATCCTTCCCAACCCCCAAAATCGATCAAGACTTCAAAATAGATACTTGACATGTACTAAAAAAAGATACTCCTAATCAAGATCTATCATTATAGATATAGATGAGTCATTTTGGAGCATCCTGAAGGATTTTTGATGTTCTAGACGAAAATCAAATCACACCCAAAACCATCACCTGATCCTTCCCAACCCCCAAAATCGATCAAGACTTCAAAATAGATACTTGACATGTACTAAAAAAAGATACTCCTAATCAAGATCTATCATTATAGATATAGATGAGTCATTTTGGAGCATCCTGAAGGATTTTTGATGTTCTAGACGAAAATCAAATCACACCCAAAACCATCACCTGATCCTTCCCAACCCCCAAAATCGATCAAGACTTCAAAATAGATACTTGACATGTACTAGAAAAAGATACTCCTAATCAAGATCTATCATTATAGATATAGATGAGTCATTTTGGAGCATCCTGAAGGATTTTTGATGTTCTAGACGAAAATCAAATCACACCCAAAACCATCACCTGATCCTTCCCAACCCCCAAAATCGATCAAGACTTCAAAATAGATACTTGACATGTACTAGAAAAAGATACTCCTAATCAAGATCTATCATTATAGATATAGATGAGTCATTTTGGAGCATCCTGAAGGATTTTTGATGTTCTAGACGAAAATCAAATCACACCCAAAACCATCACCTGATCCTTCCCAACCCCCAAAATCGATCAAGACTTCAAAATAGATACTTGACATGTACTAGAAAAAGATACTCCTAATCAAGATCTATCATTATAGATATAGATGAGTCATTTTGGAGCATCCTGAAGGATTTTTGATGTTCTAGACGAAAATCAAATCACACCCAAAACCATCACCTGATCCTTCCCAACCCCCAAAATCGATCAAGACTTCAAAATAGATACTTGACATGTACTAGAAAAAGATACTCCTAATCAAGATCTATCATTATAGATATAGATGAGTCATTTTGGAGCATCCTGAAGGATTTTTGATGTTCTAGACGAAAATCAAATCACAACCAAAACCATCACCTGATCCTTCCCAACCCCCAAAATCGATCAAGACTTCAAAATAGATACTTGACATGTACTAGAAAAAGATACTCCTAATCAAGATCTATCATTATAGATATAGATGAGTCATTTTGGAGCATCCTGAAGGATTTTTGATGTTCTAGACGAAAATCAAATCACACCCAAAACCATCACCTGATTCTTCCCAACCCCCAAAATCGATCAAGACTTCAAAATAGATACTTGACATGTACTAGAAAAAGATACTCCTAATCAAGATCTATCATTATAGATATAGATGAGTCATTTTGGAGCATCCTGAAGGATTTTTGATGTTCTAGACGAAAATCAAATCACACCCAAAACCATCACCTGATCCTTCCCAACCCCCAAAATCGATCAAGACTTCAAAATAGATACTTGACATGTACTAGAAAAAGATACTCCTAATCAAGATCTATCATTATAGATATAGATGAGTCATTTTGGAGCATCCTGAAGGATTTTTGATGTTCTAGACGAAAATCAAATCACACCCAAAACCATCACCTGATCCTTCCCAACCCCCAAAATCGATCAAGACTTCAAAATAGATACTTGACATGTACTAGAAAAAGATACTCCCTAAT
>NW_026605559.1:0-30461 GCF_945859685.1 Eupeodes corollae | reverse complement strand
GTATCTATTTTGAAGTCTTGATCGATTTTGGGGGTTGGGAAGGATCAGGTGATGGTTTTGGGTGTGATTTGATTTTCGTCTAGAACATCAAAAATCCTTCAGGATGCTCCAAAATGACTCATCTATATCTATAATGATAGATCTTGATTAGGAGTATCTTTTTCTAGTACATGTCAAGTATCTATTTTGAAGTCTTGATCGATTTTGGGGGTTGGGAAGGATCAGGTGATGGTTTTGGGTGTGATTTGATTTTCGTCTAGAACATCAAAAATCCTTCAGGATGCTCCAAAATGACTCATCTATATCTATAATGATAGATCTTGATTAGGAGTATCTTTTTCTAGTACATGTCAAGTATCTATTTTGAAGTCTTGATCGATTTTGGGGGTTGGGAAGGATCAGGTGATGGTTTTGGGTGTGATTTGATTTTCGTCTAGAACATCAAAAATCCTTCAGGATGCTCCAAAATGACTCATCTATATCTATAATTATAGATCTTGATTAGGAGTATCTTTTTCTAGTACATGTCAAGTATCTATTTTGAAGTCTTGATCGATTTTGGGGGTTGGGAAGGATCAGGTGATGGTTTTGGGTGTGATTTGATTTTCGTCTAGAACATCAAAAATCCTTTAGGATGCTCCAAAATGACTCATCTATATCTATAATGATAGATCTTGATTAGGAGTATCTTTTTCTAGTACATGTCAAGTATCTATTTTGAAGTCTTGATCGATTTTGGGGGTTGGGAAGGATGAGGTGATGGTTTTGGGTGTGATTTGATTTTCGTCTAGAACATAAAAAATCCTTCAGGATGCTCCAAAATGACTCATCTATATCTATAATGATAGATCTTGATTAGGAGTATCTTTTTCTAGTACATGTCGAGTATCTATTTTGAAGTCTTGATCGATTTTGGGGGTTGGGAAGGATCAGGTGATGGTTTTGGGTGTGATTTGATTTTCGTCTAGAACATCAAAAATCCTTTAGGATGCTCCAAAATGACTCATCTATATCTATAATGATAGATCTTGATTAGGAGTATCTTTTTCTAGTACATGTCAAGTATCTATTTTGAAGTCTTGATCGATTTTGGGGGTTGGGAAGGATCAGGTGATGGTTTTTGGGTGTGATTTGATTTTCGTCTAGAACATCAAAAATCCTTCAGGATGCTCCAAAATGACTCATCTATATCTATAATGATAGATCTTGATTAGGAGTATCTTTTTCTAGTACATGTCAAGTATCTATTTTGAAGTCTTGATCGATTTTGGGGGTTGGGAAGGATCAGGTGATGGTTTTGGGTGTGATTTGATTTTCGTCTAGAACATAAAAAATCCTTCAGGATGCTCCAAAATGACTCATCTATATCTATAATGATAGATCTTGATTAGGAGTATCTTTTTCTAGTACATGTCAAGTATCTATTTTGAAGTCTTGATCGATTTTGGGGGTTGGGAAGGATCAGGTGATGGTTTTGGGTGTGATTTGATTTTCGTCTAGAACATCAAAAATCCTTCAGGATGCTCCAAAATGACTCATCTATATCTATAATGATAGATCTTGATTAGGAGTATCTTTTTCTAGTACATGTCAAGTATCTATTTTGAAGTCTTGATCGATTTTGGGGGTTGGGAAGGATCAGGTGATGGTTTTGGGTGTGATTTGATTTTCGTCTAGAACATCAAAAATCCTTCAGGATGCTCCAAAATGACTCATCTATATCTATAATGATAGATCTTGATTAGGAGTATCTTTTTCTAGTACATGTCAAGTATCTATTTTGAAGTCTTGATCGATTTTGGGGGTTGGGAAGGATCAGGTGATGGTTTTGGGTGTGATTTGATTTTCGTCTAGAACATCAAAAATCCTTCAGGATGCTCCAAAATGACTCATCTATATCTATAATGATAGATCTTGATTAGGAGTATCTTTTTCTAGTACATGTCAAGTATCTATTTTGAAGTCTTGATCGATTTTGGGGGTTGGGAAGGATCAGGTGATGGTTTTGGGTGTGATTTGATTTTCGTCTAGAACATCAAAAATCCTTCAGGATGCTCCAAAATGACTCATCTATATTTATAATGATAGATCTTGATTAGGAGTATCTTTTTCTAGTACATGTCAAGTATCTATTTTGAAGTCTTGATCGATTTTGGGGGTTGGGAAGGATCAGGTGATGGTTTTGGGTGTGATTTGATTTTCGTCTAGAACATCAAAAATCCTTCAGGATGCTCCAAAATGACTCATCTATATCTATAATGATAGATCTTGATTAGGAGTATCTTTTTCTAATACATGTCAAGTATCTATTTTGAAGTCTTGATCGATTTTGGGGGTTGGGAAGGATCAGGTGATGGTTTTGGGTGTGATTTGATTTTCGTCTAGAACATCAAAAATCCTTCAGGATGCTCCAAAATGACTCATCTATATCTATAATGATAGATCTTGATTAGAAGTATCTTTTTCTAGTACATGTCAAGTATCTATTTTGAAGTCTTGATCGATTTTGGGGGTTGGGAAGGATCAGGTGATGGTTTTGGGTGTGATTTGATTTTCGTCTAGAACATCAAAAAATCCTTCAGGATGCTCCAAAATGACTCATCTATATCTATAATGATAGATCTTGATTAGGAGTATCTTTTTCTAGTACATGTCAAGTATCTATTTTGAAGTCTTGATCGATTTTGGCGGTTGGGAAGGATCAGGTGATGGTTTTGGGTGTGATTTGATTTTCGTCTAGAACATCAAAAATCCTTCAGGATGCTCCAAAATGACTCATCAATATCTATAATGATAGATCTTGATTAGGAGTATCTTTTTCTAATACATGTCACGTATCTATTTTGATGTCTTGATCGATTTTGGGGGTTGGGAAGGATCAGGTGATGGTTTTGGGTGTGATTTGATTTTCGTCTAGAACATCAAAAATCCTTCAGGATGCTCCAAAATGACTCATCTATATCTATAATGATAGATCTTGATTAGGAGTATCTTTTTCTAGTACATGTCAAGTATCTATTTTGAAGTCTTGATCGATTTTGGGGGTTGGGAAGGATCAGGTGATGGTTTTGGGTGTGATTTGATTTTCGTCTAGAACATCAAAAATCCTTCAGGATGCTCCAAAATGACTCATCTATATCTATAATGATAGATCTTGATTAGGAGTATCTTTTTCTAGTACATGTCAAGTATCTATTTTGAAGTCTTGATCGATTTTGGGGGTTGGGAAGGATCAGGTGATGGTTTTGGGTGTGATTTGATTTTCGTCTAGAACATCAAAAATCCTTCAGGATGCTCCAAAATGACTCATCTATATCTATAATGATAGATCTTGATTAGGAGTATCTTTTTCTAGTACATGTCATGTATCTATTTTGAAGTCTTGATCGATTTTGGGGGTTGGGAAGGATCAGGTGATGGTTTTGGGTGTGATTTGATTTTCGTCTAGAACATCAAAAATCCTTCAGGATGCTGCAAAATGACTCATCTATATCTATAATGATAGATCTTGATTAGGAGTATCTTTTTCTAGTACATGTCAAGTATCTATTTTGAAGTCTTGATCGATTTTGGGGGTTGGGAAGGATCAGGTGATGGTTTTGGGTGTGATTTGATTTTCGTCTAGAACATCAAAAATCCTTCAGGATGCTCCAAAATGACTCATCTATATCTATAATGATAGATCTTGATTAGGAGTATCTTTTTCTTGTACATGTCATGTATCTATTTTGAAGTCTTGATCGATTTTGGGGGTTGGGAAGGATCAGGTGATGGTTTTGGGTGTGATTTGATTTTCGTCTAGAACATCAAAAATCCTTCAGGATGCTGCAAAATGACTCATCCTATATCTATAATGATAGATCTTGATTAGGAGTATCTTTTTCTAGTACATGTCAAGTATCTATTTTGAAGTCTTGATCGATTTTGGGGGTTGGGAAGGATCAGGTGATGGTTTTGGGTGTGATTTGATTTTCGTCTAGAACATCAAAAATCCTTCAGGATGCTCCAAAATGACTCATCTATATCTATAATGATAGATCTTGATTAGGAGTATCTTTTTCTAGTACATGTCAAGTATCTATTTTGAAGTATTGATCGATTTTGGGGGTTGGGAAGGATCAGGAGATGGTTTTGGGTGTGATTTGATTTTCGTCTAGAACATCAAAAATCCTTCAGGATGCTCCAAAATGACTCATCTATATCTATAATGATAGATCTTGATTAGGAGTATCTTTTTCTAGTACATGTCAAGTATCTATTTTGAAGTCTTGATCGATTTTGGGGGTTGGGAAGGATCAGGTGATGGTTTTGGGTGTGATTTGATTTTCGTCTAGAACATCAAAAATCCTTCAGGATGCTCCAAAATGACTCATCTATATCTATAATGATAGATCTTGATTAGGAGTATCTTTTTCTAGTACATGTCAAGTATCTATTTTGAAGTCTTGATCGATTTTGGGGGTTGGGAAGGATCAGGTGATGGTTTTGGGTGTGATTTGATTTTCGTCTAGAACATCAAAAATCCTTCAGGATGCTCCAAAATGACTCATCTATATCTATAATTATAGATCTTGATTAGGAGTATCTTTTTCTAGTACATGTCAAGTATCTATTTTGAAGTCTTGATCGATTTTGGGGGTTGGGAAGGATCAGGTGATGGTTTTGGGTGTGATTTGATTTTCGTCTAGAACATCAAAAATCCTTCAGGATGCTCCAAAATGACTCATCTATATCTATAATGATAGATCTTGATTAGGAGTATCTTTTTCTAGTACATGTCAAGTATCTATTTTGAAGTCTTGATCGATTTTGGGGGTTGGGAAGGATCAGGTGATGGTTTTGGGTGTGATTTGATTTTCGTCTAGAACATCAAAAATCCTTCAGGATGCTCCAAAATGACTCATCTATATCTATAATGATAGATCTTGATTAGGAGTATCTTTTTCTAGTACATGTCAAGTATCTATTTTGAAGTCTTGATCGATTTTGGGGGTTGGGAAGGATCAGGTGATGGTTTTGGGTGTGATTTGATTTTCGTCTAGAACATCAAAAATCCTTCAGGATGCTCCAAAATGACTCATCTATATCTATAATGATAGATCTTGATTAGGAGTATCTTTTTCTAGTACATGTCAAGTATCTATTTTGAAGTCTTGATCGATTTTGGGGGTTGGGAAGGATCAGGTGATGGTTTTGGGTGTGATTTGATTTTCGTCTAGAACATCAAAAATCCTTCAGGATGCTCCAAAATGACTCATCTATATCTATAATGATAGATCTTGATTAGGAGTATCTTTTTCTAGTACATGTCAAGTATCTATTTTGATGTCTTGATCGATTTTGGGGGTTTTGAAGGATCAGGTGATGGTTTTGGGTGTGATTTGATTTTCGTCTAGAACATCAAAAATCCTTCAGGATGCTCCAAAATGACTCATCTATATCTATAATGATAGATCTTGATTAGGAGTATCTTTTTCTAGTACATGTCAAGTATCTAGTTTGAAGTCTTGATCGATTTTGGGGGTTGGGAAGGATCAGGTGATGGTTTTGGGTGTGATTTGATTTTCGTCTAGAACATCAAAAATCCTTCAGGATGCTCCAAAATGACTCATCTATATCTATAATGATAGATCTTGATTAGGAGTATCTTTTTCTAGTACATGTCAAGTATCTATTTTGAAGTCTTGATCGATTTTGGGGGTTGGGAAGGATCAGGTGATGGTTTTGGGTGTGATTTGATTTTCGTCTAGAACATCAAAAATCCTTCAGGATGCTCCAAAATGACTCATCTATATCTATAATGATAGATCTTGATTAGGAGTATCTTTTTCTAGTACATGTCAAGTATCTATTTTGAAGTCTTGATCGATTTTGGGGGTTGGGAAGGATCAGGTGATGGTTTTGGGTGTGATTTGATTTTCGTCTAGAACATCAAAAATCCTTCAGGATGCTCCAAAATGACTCATCTATATCTATAATGATAAATCTTGATTAGGAGTATCTTTTTCTAGTACATGTCAAGTATCTATTTTGAAGTCTTGATCGATTTTGGGGGTTGGGAAGGATCAGGTGATGGTTTTGGGTGTGATTTGATTTTCGTCTAGAACATCAAAAATCCTTCAGGATGCTCCAAAATGACTCATCTATATCTATAATGATAGATCTTGATTAGGAGTATCTTTTTCTAGTACATGTCAAGTATCTATTTTGAAGTCTTGATCGATTTTGGGGGTTGGGAAGGATCAGGTGATGGTTTTGGGTGTGATTTGATTTTCGTCTAGAACATCAAAAATCCTTCAGGATGCTCCAAAATGACTCATCTATATCTATAATGATAGATCTTGATTAGGAGTATCTTTTTCTAGTACATGTCAAGTATCTATTTTGAAGTCTTGATCGATTTTGGGGGTTGGGAAGGATCAGGTGATGGTTTTGGGTGTGATTTGATTTTCGTCTAGAACATCAAAAATCCTTCAGGATGCTCCAAAATGACTCATCTATATCTATAATGATAGATCTTGATTAGGAGTATCTTTTTCTAGTACATGTCAAGTATCTATTTTGAAGTCTTGATCGATTTTGGGGGTTGGGAAGGATCAGGTGATGGTTTTGGGTGTGATTTGATTTTCGTCTAGAACATCAAAAATCCTTCAGGATGCTCCAAAATGACTCATTTATATCTATAATGATAGATCTTGATTAGGAGTATCTTTTTCTAGTACATGTCAAGTATCTATTTTGAAGTCTTGATCGATTTTGGGGGTTGGGAAGGATCAGGTGATGGTTTTGGGTGTGATTTGATTTTCGTCTAGAACATCAAAAATCCTTCAGGATGCTCCAAAATGACTCATCTATATCTATAATGATAGATCTTGATTAGGAGTATCTTTTTCTAGTACATGTCAAGTATCTATTTTGAAGTCTTGATCGATTTTGGGGGTTAAGAAGGATCAGGTGATGGTTTTGGGTGTGATTTGATTTTCGTCTAGAACATCAAAAATCCTTCAGGATGCTCCAAAATGACTCATCTATATCTATAATGATAGATCTTGATCAGGAGTATCTTTTTCTAGTACATGTCAAGTATCTATTTTGAAGTCTTGATCGATTTTGGGGGTTGGGAAGGATCAGGTGATGGTTTTGGGTGTGATTTGATTTTCGTCTAGAACATCAAAAATCCTTCAGGATGCTCCAAAATGACTCATTTATATCTATAATGATAGATCTTGATTAGGAGTATCTTTTTCTAGTACATGTCAAGTATCTATTTTGAAGTCTTGATCGATTTTGGGGGTTGGGAAGGATCAGGTGATGGTTTTGGGTGTGATTTGATTTTCGTCTAGAACATCAAAAATCCTTCAGGATGCTCCAAAATGACTCATCTATATCTATAATGATAGATCTTGATTAGGAGTATCTTTTTCTAGTACATGTCAAGTATCTATTTTGAAGTCTTGATCGATTTTGGGGGTTGGGAAGGATCAGGTGATGGTTTTGGGTGTGATTTGATTTTCGTCTAGAACATCAAAAATCCTTCAGGATGCTCCAAAATGACTCATCTATATCTATAATGATAGATCTTGATTAGGAGTATCTTTTTCTAGTACATGTCAAGTATCTATTTTGAAGTCTTGATCGATTTTGGGGGTTGGGAAGGATCAGGTGATGGTTTTGCGTGTGATTTGATTTTCGTCTAGAACATCAAAAATCCTTCAGGATGCTCCAAAATGACTCATCTATATCTATAATGATAGATCTTGATTAGGAGTATCTTTTTCTAGTACATGTCAAGTATCTATTTTGAAGTCTTGATCGATTTTGGGGGTTGGGAAGGATCAGGTGATGGTTTTGGGTGTGATTTGATTTTCGTCTAGAACATCAAAAATCCTTCAGGATGCTCCAAAATGACTCATCTATATCTATAATGATAGATCTTGATTAGGAGTATCTTTTTTTAGTACATGTCAAGTATCTATTTTGAAGTCTTGATCGATTTTGGGGGTTGGGAAGGATCAGGTGATGGTTTTGGGTGTGATTTGATTTTCGTCTAGAACATCAAAAATCCTTCAGGATGCTCCAAAATGACTCATCTATATCTATAATGATAGATCTTGATTAGGAGTATCTTTTTCTAGTACATGTCAAGTATCTATTTTAAAGTCTTGATCGATTTTGGGGGTTGGGAAGGATCAGGTGATGGTTTTGGGTGTGATTTGATTTTCGTCTAGAACATCAAAAATCCTTCAGGATGCTCCAAAATGACTCATCTATATCTATAATGATAGATCTTGATTAGGAGTATCTTTTTCTAGTACATGTCAAGTATCTATTTTGAAGTCTTGATCGATTTTGGGGGTTGGGAAGGATCAGGTGATGGTTTTGGGTGTGATTTGATTTTCGTCTAGAACATCAAAAATCCTTCAGGATGCTCCAAAATGACTCATCTATATCTATAATGATAGATCTTGATTAGGAGTATCTTTTTCTAGTACATGTCAAGTATCTATTTTGAAGTCTTGATCGATTTTGGGGGTTGGGAGGATCAGGTGATGGTTTTGGGTGTGATTTGATTTTCGTCTAGAACATCAAAAATCCTTCAGGATGCTCCAAAATGACTCATCTATATCTATAATGATAGATCTTGATTAGGAGTATCTTTTTCTAGTACATGTCAAGTATCTATTTTGAAGTCTTGATCGATTTTGGGGGTTGGGAAGGATCAGGTGATGGTTTTGGGTGTGATTTGATTTTCGTCTAGAACATCAAAAATCCTTCAGGATGCTCCAAAATGACTCATCTATATCTATAATGATAGATCTTGATTAGGAGTATCTTTTTCTAGTACATGTCAAGTATCTATTTTGAAGTCTTGATCGATTTTGGGGGTTGGGAAGGATCAGGTGATGGTTTTGGGTGTGATTTGATTTTCGTCTAGAACATCAAAAATCCTTCAGGATGCTCCAAAATGACTCATCTATATCTATAATGATAGATCTTGATTAGGAGTATCTTTTTCTAGTACATGTCAAGTATCTATTTTGAAGTCTTGATCGATTTTGGGGGTTGGGAAGGATCAGTCGATGGTTTTGGGTGTGATTTGATTTTCGTCTAGAACATCAAAAATCCTTCAGGATGCTCCAAAATGACTCATCTATATCTATAATGATAGATCTTGATTAGGAGTATCTTTTTCTAGTACATGTCAAGTATCTATTTTGAAGTCTTGATCGATTTTGGGGGTTGGGAAGGATCAGGTGATGGTTCTGGGTGTGATTTGATTTTCGTCTAGAACATCAAAAATCCTTCAGGATGCTCCAAAATGACTCATCTATATCTATAATGATAGATCTTGATTAGGAGTATCTTTTTTTAGTACATGTCAAGTATCTATTTTGAAGTCTTGATCGATTTTGGGGGTTGGGAAGGATCAGGTGATGGTTTTGGTGTGATTTGATTTTCGTCTAGAACATCAAAAATCCTTCAGGATGCTCCAAAATGACTCATCTATATCTATAATGATAGATCTTGATTAGGAGTATCTTTTTCTAGTACATGTCAAGTATCTATTTTGAAGTCTTGATCGATTTTGGGGGTTGGGAAGGATCAGGTGATGGTTTTGGGTGTGATTTGATTTTCGTCTAGAACATCAAAAATCCTTCAGGATGCTCCAAAATGACTCATCTATATCTATAATGATAGATCTTGATTAGGAGTATCTTTTTCTAGTACATGTCAAGTATCTATTTTGAAGTCTTGATCGATTTTGGGGGTTGGGAAGGATCAGGTGATGGTTTTGGGTGTGATTTGATTTTCGTCTAGAACATCAAAAATCCTTCAGGATGCTCCAAAATGACTCATCTATATCTATAATGATAGATCTTGATTAGGAGTATCTTTTTCTAGTACATGTCAAGTATCTATTTTGAAGTCTTGATCGATTTTGGGGGTTGGGAAGGATCAGGTGATGGTTTTGGGTGTGATTTGATTTTCGTCTAGAACATCAAAAATCCTTCAGGATGCTCCAAAATGACTCATCTATATCTATAATGATAGATCTTGATTAGGAGTATCTTTTTTCTAGTACATGTCAAGTATCTATTTTGAAGTCTTGATCGATTTTGGGGGTTGGGAAGGATCAGGTGATGGTTTTGGGTGTGATTTGATTTTCGTCTAGAACATCAAAAATCCTTCAGGATGCTCCAAAATGACTCATCTATATCTATAATGATAGATCTTGATTAGGAGTATCTTTTTCTAGTACATGCCAAGTATCTATTTTGAAGTCTTGATCGATTTTGGGGGTTGGGAAGGATCAGGTGATGGTTTTGGGTGTGATTTGATTTTCGTCTAGAACATCAAAAATCCTTCAGGATGCTCCAAAATGACTCATCTATATCTATAATGATAGATCTTGATTAGGAGTATCTTTTTCTAGTACATGTCAAGTATCTATTTTGAAGTCTTGATCGATTTTGGGGGTTGGGAAGGATCAGGTGATGGTTTTGGGTGTGATTTGATTTTCGTCTAGAACATCAAAAATCCTTCAGGATGCTCCAAAATGACTCATCTATATCTATAATGATAGATCTTGATTAGGAGTATCTTTTTCTAGTACATGTCAAGTATCTATTTTGAAGTCTTGATCGATTTTGGGGGTTGGGAAGGATCAGGTGATGGTTTTGGGTGTGATTTGATTTTCGTCTAGAACATCAAAAATCCTTCAGGATGCTCCAAAATGACTCATCTATATCTATAATGATAGATCTTGATTAGGAGTATCTTTTTCTAGTACATGTCAAGTATCTATTTTGAAGTCTTGATCGATTTTGGGGGTTGGGAAGGATCAGGTGATGGTTTTGGGTGTGATTTGATTTTCGTCTAGAACATCAAAAATCCTTCAGGATGCTCCAAAATGACTCATCTATATCTATAATAATAGATCTTGATTAGGAGTATCTTTTTCTAGTACATGTCAAGTATCTATTTTGAAGTCTTGATCGATTTTGGGGGTTGGGAAGGATCAGGTGATGGTTTTGGGTGTGATTTGATTTTCGTCTAGAACATCAAAAATCCTTCAGGATGCTCCAAAATGACTCATCTATATCTATAATGATAGATCTTGATTAGGAGTATCTTTTTCTAGTACATGTCAAGTATCTATTTTGAAGTCTTGATCGATTTTGGGGGTTGGGAAGGATCAGGTGATGGTTTTGGGTGTGATTTGATTTTCGTCTAGAACATCAAAAATCCTTCAGGATGCTCCAAAATGACTCATCTATATCTATAATGATAGATCTTGATTAGGAGTATCTTTTTCTAGTACATGTCAAGTATCTATTTTGAAGTCTTGATCGATTTTGGGGGTTGGGAAGGATCAGGTGATGGTTTTGGGTGTGATTTGATTTTCGTCTAGAACATCAAAAATCCTTCAGGATGCTCCAAAATGACTCATCTATATCTATAATGATAGATCTTGCTTAGGAGTATCTTTTTCTAGTACATGTCAAGTATCTATTTTGAAGTCTTGATCGATTTTGGGGGTTGGGAAGGATCAGGTGATGGTTTTGGGTGTGATTTGATTTTCGTCTAGAACATCAAAAATCCTTCAGGATGCTCCAAAATGACTCATCTATATCTATAATGATAGATCTTGATTAGGAGTATCTTTTTCTAGTACATGTCAAGTATCTATTTTGAAGTCTTGATCGATTTTGGGGGTTGGGAAGGATCAGGTGATGGTTTTGGGTGTGATTTGATTTTCGTCTAGAACATCAAAAATCCTTCAGGATGCTCCAAAATGACTCATCTATATCTATAATGATAGATCTTGATTAGGAGTATCTTTTTCTAGTCAAGTATCTATTTTGAAGTCTTGATCGATTTTGGGGGTTGGGAAGGATCAGGTGATGGTTTTGGGTGTGATTTGATTTTCGTCTAGAACATCAAAAATCCTTCAGGATGCTCCAAAATGACTCATCTATATCTATAATGATAGATCTTGATTAGGAGTATCTTTTTCTAGTAAATGTCAAGTATCTATTTTGAAGTCTTGATCGATTTTGGGGGTTGGGAAGGATCAGGTGATGGTTTTGGGTGTGATCCTTCAGGATGCTCCAAAATGACTCATCTATATCTATAATGATAGATCTTGATTAGGAGTATCTTTTTCTAGTACATGTCAAGTATCTATTTTGAAGTCTTGATCGATTTTGGGGGTTGGGAAGGATCAGGTGATGGTTTTGGGTGTGATTTGATTTTCGTCTAGAACATCAAAAATCCTTCAGGATGCTCCAAAATGACTCATCTATATCTATAATTATAGATCTTGATTAGGAGTATCTTTTTCTAGTACATGTCAAGTATCTATTTTGAAGTCTTGATCGATTTTGGGGGTTGGGAAGGATCAGGTGATGGTTTTGGGTGTGATTTGATTTTCGTCTAGAACATCAAAAATCCTTCAGGATGCTCCAAAATGACTCATCTATATCTATAATGATAGATCTTGATTAGGAGTATCTTTTTCTAGTACATGTCAAGTATCTATTTTGAAGTCTTGATCGATTTTGGGGGTTGGGAAGGATCAGGTGATGGTTTTGGGTGTGATTTGATTTTCGTCTAGAACATCAAAAATCCTTCAGGATGCTCCAAAATGACTCATCTATATCTATAATGATAGATCTTGATTAGGAGTATCTTTTTCTAGTACATGTCAAGTATCTATTTTGAAGTCTTGATCGATTTTGGGGGTTGGGAAGGATCAGGTGATGGTTTTGGGTGTGATTTGATTTTCGTCTAGAACATCAAAAATCCTTCAGGATGCTCCAAAATGACTCATCTATATCTATAATGATAGATCTTGATTAGGAGTATCTTTTTCTAGTACATGTCAAGTATCTATTTTGAAGTCTTGATCGATTTTGGGGGTTGGGAAGGATCAGGTGATGGTTTTGGGTGTGATTTGATTTTCGTCTAGAACATCAAAAATCCTTCAGGATGCTCCAAAATGACTCATCTATATCTATAATGATAGATCTTGATTAGGAGTATCTTTTTCTAGTACATGTCAAGTATCTATTTTGAAGTCTTGATCGATTTTGGGGGTTGGGAAGGATCAGGTGATGGTTTTGGGTGTGATTTGATTTTCGTCTAGAACATCAAAAATCCTTCAGGATGCTCCAAAATGACTCATCTATATCTATAATGATAGATCTTGATTAGGAGTATCTTTTTCTAGTACATGGCAAGTATCTATTTTGAAGTCTTGATCAATTTTGGGGGTTGGGAAGGATCAGGTGATGGTTTTGGGTGTGATTTGATTTTCGTCTAGAACATCAAAAATCCTTCAGGATGCTCCAAAATGACTCATCTATATCTATAATTATAGATCTTGATTAGGAGTATCTTTTTCTAGTACATGTCAAGTATCTATTTTGAAGTCTTGATCGATTTTGGGGGTTGGGAAGGATCAGGTGATGGTTTTGGGTGTGATTTGATTTTCGTCTAGAACATCAAAAATCCTTCAGGATGCTCCAAAATGACTCATCTATATCTATAATGATAGATCTTGATTAGGAGTATCTTTTTCTAGTACATGTCAAGTATCTATTTTGAAGTCTTGATCGATTTTGGGGGTTGGGAAGGATCAGGTGATGGTTTTGGGTGTGATTTGATTTTCGTCTAGAACATCAAAAATCCTTCAGGATGCTCCAAAATGACTCATCTATATCTATAATGATAGATCTTGATTAGGAGTATCTTTTTCTAGTACATGTCAAGTATCTATTTTGAAGTCTTGATCGATTTTGGGGGTTGGGAAGGATCAGGTGATGGTTTTGGGTGTGATTTGATTTTCGTCTAGAACATCAAAAATCCTTCAGGATGCTCCAAAATGACTCATCTATATCTATAATGATAGATCTTGATTAGGAGTATCTTTTTCTAGTACATGTCAAGTATCTATTTTGAAGTCTTGATCGATTTTGGGGGTTGGGAAGGATCAGGTGATGGTTTTGGGTGTGATTTGATTTTCGTCTAGAACATCAAAAATCCTTCAGGATGCTCCAAAATGACTCATCTATATCTATAATGATAGATCTTGATTAGGAGTATCTTTTTCTAGTACATGTCAAGTATCTATTTTGAAGTCTTGATCGATTTTGGGGGTTGGGAAGGATCAGGTGATGGTTTTGGGTGTGATTTGATTTTCGTCTAGAACATCAAAAATCCTTCAGGATGCTCCAAAATGACTCATCTATATCTATAATGATAGATCTTGATTAGGAGTATCTTTTTCTAGTACATGTCAAGTATCTATTTTGAAGTCTTGATCGATTTTGGGGGTTGGGAAGGATCAGGTGATGGTTTTGGGTGTGATTTGATTTTCGTCTAGAACATCAAAAATCCTTCAGGATGCTCCAAAATGACTCATCTATATCTATAATGATAGATCTTGATTAGGAGTATCTTTTTCTAGTACATGTCAAGTATCTATTTTGAAGTCTTGATCGATTTTGGGGGTTGGGAAGGATCAGGTGATGGTTTTGGGTGTGATCTGATTTTCGTCTAGAACATCAAAAATCCTTCAGGATGCTCCAAAATGACTCATCTATATCTATAATGACAGATCTTGATTAGGAGTATCTTTTTCTAGTACATGTCAAGTATCTATTTTGAAGTCTTGATCGATTTTGGGGGTTGGGAAGGATCAGGTGATGGTTTTGGGTGTGATTTGATTTTCGTCTAGAACATCAAAAATCCTTCAGGATGCTCCAAAATGACTCATCTATATCTATAATTATAGATCTTGATTAGGAGTATCTTTTTCTAGTACATGTCAAGTATCTATTTTGAAGTCTTGATCGATTTTGGGGGTTGGGAAGGATCAGGTGATGGTTTTGGGTGTGATTTGATTTTCGTCTAGAACATCAAAAATCCTTCAGGATGCTCCAAAATGACTCATCTATATCTATAATGATAGATCTTGATTAGGAGTATCTTTTTCTAGTACATGTCAAGTATCTATTTTGAAGTCTTGATCGATTTTGGGGGTTGGGAAGGATCAGGTGATGGTTTTGGGTGTGATTTGATTTTCGTCTAGAACATCAAAAATCCTTCAGGATGCTCCAAAATGACTCATCTATATCTATAATGATAGATCTTGATTAGGAGTATCTTTTTCTAGTACATGTCAAGTATCTATTTTGAAGTCTTGATCGATTTTGGGGGTTGGGAAGGATCAGGTGATGGTTTTGGGTGTGATTTGATTTTCGTCTAGAACATCAAAAATCCTTCAGGATGCTCCAAAATGACTCATCTATATCTATAATGATAGATCTTGATTAGGAGTATCTTTTTCTAGTACATGTCAAGTATCTATTTTGAAGTCTTGATCGATTTTGGGGGTTGGGAAGGATCAGGTGATGGTTTTGGGTGTGATTTGATTTTCGTCTAGAACATCAAAAATCCTTCAGGATGCTCCAAAATGACTCATCTATATCTATAATGATAGATCTTGATTAGGAGTATCTTTTTCTAGTACATGTCAAGTATCTATTTTGAAGTCTTGATCGATTTTGGGGGTTGGGAAGGATCAGGTGATGGTTTTGGGTGTGATCTGATTTTCGTCTAGAACATCAAAAATCCTTCAGGATGCTCCAAAATGACTCATCTATATCTATAATGATAGATCTTGATTAGGAGTATCTTTTTCTAGTACATGTCAAGTATCTATTTTGAAGTCTTGATCGATTTTGGGGGTTGGGAAGGATCAGGTGATGGTTTTGGGTGTGATTTGATTTTCGTCTAGAACATCAAAAATCCTTCAGGATGCTCCAAAATGACTCATCTATATCTATAATGATAGATCTTGATTAGGAGTATCTTTTTCTAGTACATGGCAAGTATCTATTTTGAAGTCTTTGGTTTTGGGTGTGATTTGATTTTCGTCTAGAACATCAAAAATCCTTCAGGATGCTCCAAAATGACTCATCTATATCTATAATGATAGATCTTGATTAGGAGTATCTTTTTCTAGTACATGTCAAGTATCTATTTTGAAGTCTTGATCGATTTTGGGGGTTGGGAAGGATCAGGTGATGGTTTTGGGTGTGATTTGATTTTCGTCTAGAACATCAAAAATCCTTCAGGATGCTCCAAAATGACTCATCTATATCTATAATGATAGATCTTGATTAGGAGTATCTTTTTCTAGTACATGTCAAGTATCTATTTTGAAGTCTTGATCGATTTTGGGGGTTGGGAAGGATCAGGTGATGGTTTTGGGTGTGATTTGATTTTCGTCTAGAACATCAAAAATCCTTCAGGATGCTCCAAAATGACTCATCTATATCTATAATGATAGATCTTGATTAGGAGTATCTTTTTCTAGTACATGTCAAGTATCTATTTTGAAGTCTTGATCGATTTTGGGGGTTGGGAAGGATCAGGGGATGGTTTTGGGTGTGATTTGATTTTCGTCTAGAACATCAAAAATCCTTCAGGATGCTCCAAAATGACTCATCTATATCTATAATGATAGATCTTGATTAGGAGTATCTTTTACATGTCAAGTATCTATTTTGTACATGTCAAGTATCTATTTTGAAGTCTTGATCGATTTTGGGGGTTGGGAAGGATCAGGTGATGGTTTTGGGTGTGATTTGATTTTCGTCTAGAACATCAAAAATCCTTCAGGATGCTCCAAAATGACTCATCTATATCTATAATGATAGATCTTGATTAGGAGTATCTTTTTCTAGTACATGTCAAGTATCTATTTTGAAGTCTTGATCGATTTTGGGGGTTGGGAAGGATCAGGTGATGGTTTTGGGTGTGATTTGATTTTCGTCTAGAACATCAAAAATCCTTCAGGATGCTCCAAAATGACTCATCTATATCTATAATGATAGATCTTGATTAGGAGTATCTTTTTCTAGTACATGTCAAGTATCTATTTTGAAGTCTTGATCGATTTTGGGGGTTGGGAAGGATCAGGTGATGGTTTTGGGTGTGATTTGATTTTCGTTTAGAACATCAAAAATCCTTCAGGATGCTCCAAAATGAATTATCTATATCTATAATGATAGATCTTGATTAGGAGTATCTTTTTCTAGTACATGTCAAGTATCTATTTTGAAGTCTTGATCGATTTTGGGGGTTGGGAAGGATCAGGTGATGGTTTTGGGTGTGATTTGATTTTCGTCTAGAACATCAAAAATCCTTCAGGATGCTCCAAAATGACTCATCTATATCTATAATGATAGATCTTGATTAGGAGTATCTTTTTCTAGTACATGTCAAGTATCTATTTTGAAGTCTTGATCGATTTTGGGGGTTGGGAAGGATCAGGTGATGGTTTTGGGTGTGATTTGATTTTCGTCTAGAACATCAAAAATCCTTCAGGATGCTCCAAAATGACTCATCTATATCTATAATGATAGATCTTGATTAGGAGTATCTTTTTCTAGTACATGTCAAGTATCTATTTTGAAGTCTTGATCGATTTTGGGGGTTGGGAAGGATCAGGTGATGGTTTTGGGTGTGATTTGATTTTCGTCTAGAACATCAAAAATCCTTCAGGATGCTCCAAAATGACTCATCTATATCTATAATGATAGATCTTGATTAGGAGTATCTTTTTCTAGTACATGTCAAGTATCTATTTTGAAGTCTTGATCGATTTTGGGGGTTGGGAAGGATCAGGTGATGGTTTTGGGTGTGATTTGATTTTCGTCTAGAACATCAAAAATCCTTCAGGATGCTCCAAAATGACTCATCTATATCTATAATGATAGATCTTGATTAGGAGTATCTTTTTCTAGTACATGTCAAGTATCTATTTTGAAGTCTTGATCGATTTTGGGGGTTGGGAAGGATCAGGTGATGGTTTTGGGTGTGATTTGATTTTCGTCTAGAACATCAAAAATCCTTCAGGATGTTCCAAAATGACTCATCTATATCTATAATGATAGATCTTGATTAGGAGTATCTTTTTCTAGTACATGTCAAGTATCTATTTTGAAGTCTTGATCGATTTTGGGGGTTGGGAAGGATCAGGTGATGGTTTTGGGTGTGATTTGATTTTCGTCTAGAACATCAAAAATCCTTCAGGATGCTCCAAAATGACTCATCTATATCTATAATGATAGATCTTGATTAGGAGTATCTTTTTCTAGTACATGTCAAGTATCTATTTTGAAGTCTTGATCGATTTTGGGGGTTGGGAAGGATCAGGTGATGGTTTTGGGTGTGATTTGATTTTCGTCTAGAACATCAAAAATCCTTCAGGATGCTCCAAAATGACTCATCTATATCTATAATGATAGATCTTGATTAGGAGTATCTTTTTCTAGTACATGTCAAGTATCTATTTTGAAGTCTTGATCGATTTTGGGGGTTGGGAAGGATCAGGTGATGGTTTTGGGTGTGATTTGATTTTCGTCTAGAACATCAAAAATCCTTCAGGATGCTCCAAAATGAATTATCTATATCTATAATGATAGATCTTGAATAGGAGTATCTTTTTCTAGTACATGTCAAGTATCTATTTTGAAGTCTTGATCGATTTTGGGGGTTGGGAAGGATCAGGTGATGGTTTTGGGTGTGATTTGATTTTCGTCTAGAACATCAAAAATCCTTCAGGATGCTCCAAAATGACTCATCTATATCTATAATGATAGATCTTGATTAGGAGTATCTTTTTCTAGTACATGTCAAGTATCTATTTTGAAGTCTTGATCGATTTTGGGGGTTGGGAAGGATCAGGTGATGGTTTTGGGTGTGATTTGATTTTCGTCTAGAACATCAAAAATCCTTCAGGATGCTCCAAAATGACTCATCTATATCTATAATGATAGATCTTGATTAGGAGTATCTTTTTCTAGTACATGTTAAGTATCTATTTTGAAGTCTTGATCGATTTTGGGGGTTGGGAAGGATCAGGTGATGGTTTTGGGTGTGATTTGATTTTCGTCTAGAACATCAAAAATCCTTCAGGATGCTCCAAAATGACTCATCTATATCTATAACGATAGATCTTGATTAGGAGTATCTTTTTCTAGTACATGTCAAGTATCTATTTTGAAGTCTTGATCGATTTTGGGGGTTGGGAAGGATCAGGTGATGGTTTTGGGTGTGATTTGATTTTCGTCTAGAACATCAAAAATCCTTCAGGATGCTCCAAAATGACTCATCTATATCTATAATGATAGATCTTGATTAGGAGTATCTTTTTCTAGTACATGTCAAGTATCTATTTTGAAGTCTTGATCGATTTTGGGGGTTGGGAAGGATCAGGTGATGGTTTTGGGTGTGATTTGATTTTCGTCTAGAACATCAAAAATCCTTCAGGATGCTCCAAAATGACTCATCTATATCTAGAATGATAGATCTTGATTAGGAGTATCTTTTTCTAGTACATGTCAAGTATCTATTTTGAAGTCTTGATCGATTTTGGGGGTTGGGAAGGATCAGGTGATGGTTTTGGGTGTGATTTGATTTTCGTCTAGAACATCAAAAATCCTTCAGGATGCTCCAAAATGACTCATCTATATCTATAATGATAGATCTTGATTAGGAGTATCTTTTTCTAGTACATGTCAAGTATCTATTTTGAAGTCTTGATCGATTTTGGGGGTTGGGAAGGATCAGGTGATGGTTTTGGGTGTGATTTGATTTTCGTCTAGAACATCAAAAATCCTTCAGGATGCTCCAAAATGACTCATCTATATCTATAATGATAGATCTTGATTAGGAGTATCTTTTTCTAGTACATGTCAAGTATCTATTTTGAAGTCTTGATCGATTTTGGGGGTTGGGAAGGATCAGGGGATGGTTTTGGGTGTGATTTGATTTTCGTCTAGAACATCAAAAATCCTTCAGGATGCTCCAAAATGACTCATCTATATCTATAATGATAGATCTTGATTAGGAGTATCTTTTACATGTCAAGTATCTATTTTGTACATGTCAAGTATCTATTTTGAAGTCTTGATCGATTTTGGGGGTTGGGAAGGATCAGGTGATGGTTTTGGGTGTGATTTGATTTTCGTCTAGAACATCAAAAATCCTTCAGGATGCTCCAAAATGACTCATCTATATCTATAATGATAGATCTTGATTAGGAGTATCTTTTTCTAGTACATGTCAAGTATCTATTTTGAAGTCTTGATCGGTTTTGGGGGTTGGGAAGGATCAGGTGATGGTTTTGGGTGTGATTTGATTTTCGTCTAGAACATCAAAAATCCTTCAGGATGCTCCAAAATGACTCATCTATATCTATAATGATAGATCTTGATTAGGAGTATCTTTTTCTAGTACATGTCAAGTATCTATTTTGAAGTCTTGATCGATTTTGGGGGTTGGGAAGGATCAGGTGATGGTTTTGGGTGTGATTTGATTTTCGTTTAGAACATCAAAAATCCTTCAGGATGCTCCAAAATGACTCATCTATATCTATAATGATAGATCTTGATTAGGAGTATCTTTTTCTAGTACATGTCAAGTATCTATTTTGAAGTCTTGATCGATTTTGGGGGTTGGGAAGGATCAGGTGATGGTTTTGGGTGTGATTTGATTTTCGTCTAGAACATCAAAAATCCTTCAGGATGCTCCAAAATGACTCATCTATATCTATAATGATAGATCTTGATTAGGAGTATCTTTTTCTAGTACATGTCAAGTATCTATTTTGAAGTCTTGATCGATTTTGGGGGTTGGGAAGGATCAGGTGATGGTTTTGGGTGTGATTTGATTTTCGTCTAGAACATCAAAAATCCTTCAGGATGCTCCAAAATGACTCATCTATATCTATAATGATAGATCTTGATTAGGAGTATCTTTTTCTAGTACATGTCAAGTATCTATTTTGAAGTCTTGATCGATTTTGGGGGTTGGGAAGGATCAGGTGATGGTTTTGGGTGTGATTTGATTTTCGTCTAGAACATCAAAAATCCTTCAGGATGCTCCAAAATGACTCATCTATATCTATAATGATAGATCTTGATTAGGAGTATCTTTTTCTAGTACATGTCAAGTATCTATTTTGAAGTCTTGATCGATTTTGGGGGTTGGGAAGGATCAGGTGATGGTTTTGGGTGTGATTTGATTTTCGTCTAGAACATCAAAAATCCTTCAGGATGCTCCAAAATGACTCATCTATATCTATAATGATAGATCTTGATTAGGAGTATCTTTTTCTAGTACATGTCAAGTATCTATTTTGAAGTCTTGATCGATTTTGGGGGTTGGGAAGGATCAGGTGATGGTTTTGGGTGTGATTTGATTTTCGTCTAGAACATCAAAAATCCTTCAGGATGCTCCAAAATGACTCATCTATATCTATAATGATAGATCTTGATTAGGAGTATCTTTTTCTAGTACATGTCAAGTATCTATTTTGAAGTCTTGATCGATTTTGGGGGTAGGGAAGGATCAGGTGATGGTTTTGGGTGTGATTTGATTTTCGTCTAGAACATCAAAAATCCTTCAGGATGCTCCAAAATGACTCATCTATATCTATAATGATAGATCTTGATTAGGAGTATCTTTTTCTAGTACATGTCAAGTATCTATTTTGAAGTCTTGATCGATTTTGGGGGTTGGGAAGGATCAGGTGATGGTTTTGGGTGTGATTTGATTTTCGTCTAGAACATCAAAAATCCTTCAGGATGCTCCAAAATGACTCATCTATATCTATAATGATAGATCTTGATTAGGAGTATCTTTTTCTAGTACATGTCAAGTATCTATTTTGAAGTCTTGATCGATTTTGGGGGTTGGGAAGGATCAGGTGATGGTTTTGGGTGTGATTTGATTTTCGTCTAGAACATCAAAAATCCTTCAGGATGCTCCAAAATGAATTATCTATATCTATAATGATAGATCTTGATTAGGAGTATCTTTTTCTAGTACATGTCAAGTATCTATTTTGAAGTTTTGATCGATTTTGGGGGTTGGGAAGGATCAGGTGATGGTTTTGGGTGTGATTTGATTTTCGTCTAGAACATCAAAAATCCTTCAGGATGCTCCAAAATGACTCATCTATATCTATAATGATAGATCTTGAATAGGAGTATCTTTTTCTAGTACATGTCAAGTATCTATTTTGAAGTCTTGATCGATTTTGGGGGTTGGGAAGGATCAGGTGATGGTTTTGGGTGTGATTTGATTTTCGTCTAGAACATCAAAAATCCTTCAGGATGCTCCAAAATGACTCATCTATATCTATAATGATAGATCTTGATTAGGAGTATCTTTTTCTAGTACATGTCAAGTATCTATTTTGAAGTCTTGATCGATTTTGGGGGTTGGGAAGGATCAGGTGATGGTTTTGGGTGTGATTTGATTTTCGTCTAGAACATCAAAAATCCTTCAGGATGCTCCAAAATGACTCATCTATATCTATAATGATAGATCTTGATTAGGAGTATCTTTTTCTAGTACATGTCAAGTATCTATTTTGAAGTCTTGATCGATTTTGGGGGTTGGGAAGGATCAGGTGATGGTTTTGGGTGTGATTTGATTTTCGTCTAGAACATCAAAAATCCTTCAGGATGCTCCAAAATGACTCATCTATATCTATAATGATAGATCTTGATTAGGAGTATCTTTTTCTAGTACATGTCAAGTATCTATTTTGAAGTCTTGATCGATTTTGGGGGTTGGGAAGGATCAGGTGATGGTTTTGGGTGTGATTTGATTTTCGTCTAGAACATCAAAAATCCTTCAGGATGCTCCAAAATGACTCATCTATATCTATAATGATAGATCTTGATTAGGAGTATCTTTTTCTAGTACATGTCAAGTATCTATTTTGAAGTCTTGATCGATTTTGGGGGTTGGGAAGGATCAGGTGATGGTTTTGGGTGTGATTTGATTTTCGTCTAGAACATCAAAAATCCTTCAGGATGCTCCAAAATGACTCATCTATATCTATAATGATAGATCTTGATTAGGAGTATCTTTTTCTAGTACATGTCAAGTATCTATTTTGAAGTCTTGATCGATTTTGGGGGTTGGGAAGGATCAGGTGATGGTTTTGGGTGTGATTTCATTTTCGTCTAGAACATCAAAAATCCTTCAGGATGCTCCAAAATGAATTATCTATATCTATAATGATAGATCTTGATTAGGAGTATCTTTTTCTAGTACATGTCAAGTATCTATTTTGAAGTCTTGATCGATTTTGGGGGTTGGGAAGGATCAGGTGATGGTTTTGGGTGTGATTTGATTTTCGTCTAGAACATCAAAAATCCTTCAGGATGCTCCAAAATGACTCATCTATATCTATAATGATAGATCTTGATTAGGAGTATCTTTTTCTAGTACATGTCAAGTATCTATTTTGAAGTCTTGATCGATTTTGGGGGTTGGGAAGGATCAGGTGATGGTTTTGGGTGTGATTTGATTTTCGTCTAGAACATCAAAAATCCTTCAGGATGCTCCAAAATGACTCATCTATATCTATAATGATAGATCTTGATTAGGAGTATCTTTTTCTAGTACATGTCAAGTATCTATTTTGAAGTCTTGATCGATTTTGGGGGTTGGGAAGGATCAGGTGATGGTTTTGGGTGTGATTTGATTTTCGTCTAGAACATCAAAAATCCTTCAGGATGCTCCAAAATGACTCATTTATATCTATAATGATAGATCTTGATTAGGAGTATCTTTTTCTAGCACATGTCAAGTATCTATTTTGAAGTCTTGATCGATTTTGGGGGTTGGGAAGGATCAGGTGATGGTTTTGGGTGTGATTTGATTTTCGTCTAGAACATCAAAAATCCTTCAGGATGCTCCAAAATGACTCATCTATATCTATAATGATAGATCTTGATTAGGAGTATCTTTTTCTAGTACATGTCAAGTATCTATTTTGAAGTCTTGATCGATTTTGGGGGTTGGGAAGGATCAGGTGATGGTTTTGGGTGTGATTTGATTTTCGTCTAGAACATCAAAAATCCTTCAGGATGCTCCAAAATGACTCATCTATATCTATAATGATAGATCTTGATTAGGAGTATCTTTTTCTAGTACATGTCAAGTATCTATTTTGAAGTCTTGATCGATTTTGGGGGTTGGGAAGTATCAGGTGATGGTTTTGGGTGTGATTTGATTTTCGTCTAGAACATCAAAAATCCTTCAGGATGCTCCAAAATGACTCATCTATATCTATAATGATAGATCTTGATTAGGAGTATCTTTTTCTAGTACATGTCAAGTATCTATTTTGAAGTCTTGATCGATTTTGGGGGTTGGGAAGGATCAGGTGATGGTTTTGGGTGTGATTTGATTTTCGTCTAGAACATCAAAAATCCTTCAGGATGCTCCAAAATGACTCATCTATATCTATAATGATAGATCTTGATTAGGAGTATCTTTTTCTAGTACATGTCAAGTATCTATTTTGAAGTCTTGATCGATTTTGGGGGTTGGGAAGGATCAGGTGATGGTTTTGGGTGTGATTTGATTTTCGTCTAGAACATCAAAAATCCTTCAGGATGCTCCAAAATGACTCATCTATATCTATAATGATAGATCTTGATTAGGAGTATCTTTTTCTAGTACATGTCAAGTATCTATTTTGAAGTCTTGATCGATTTTGGGGGTTGGGAAGGATCAGGTGATGGTTTTGGGTGTGATTTGATTTTCGTCTAGAACATCAAAAATCCTTCAGGATGCTCCAAAATGAATTATCTATATCTATAATGACAGATCTTGATTAGGAGTATCTTTTTCTAGTACATGTCAAGTATCTATTTTGAAGTCTTGATCGATTTTGGGGGTTGGGAAGGATCAGGTGATGGTTTTGGGTGTGATTTGATTTTCGTCTAGAACATCAAAAATCCTTCAGGATGCTCCAAAATGACTCATCTATATCTATAATGATAGATCTTGATTAGGAGTATCTTTTTCTAGTACATGTCAAGTATCTATTTTGAAGTCTTGATCGATTTTGGGGGTTGGGAAGGATCAGGTGATGGTTTTGGGTGTGATTTGATTTTCGTCTAGAACATCAAAAATCCTTCAGGATGCTCCAAAATGACTCATCTATATCTATAATGATAGATCTTGATTAGGAGTATCTTTTTCTAGTACATGTCAAGTATCTATTTTGAAGTCTTGATCGATTTTGGGGGTTGGGAAGGATCAGGTGATGGTTTTGGGTGTGATTTGATTTTCGTCTAGAACATCAAAAATCCTTCAGGATGCTCCAAAATGACTCATCTATATCTATAATGATAGATCTTGATTAGGAGTATCTTTTTCTAGTACATGTCAAGTATCTATTTTGAAGTCTTGATCGATTTTGGGGGTTGGGAAGGATCAGGTGATGGTTTTGGGTGTGATTTGATTTTCGTCTAGAACATCAAAAATCCTTCAGGATGCTCCAAAATGACTCATCTATATCTATAATGATAGATCTTGATTAGGAGTATCTTTTTCTAGTACATGTCAAGTATCTATTTTGAAGTCTTGATCGATTTTGGGGGTTGGGAAGGATCAGGTGATGGTTTTGGGTGTGATTTGATTTTCGTCTAGAACATCAAAAATCCTTCAGGATGCTCCAAAATGACTCATCTATATCTATAATGATAGATCTTGATTAGGAGTATCTTTTGCTAGTACATGTCAAGTATCTATTTTGAAGTCTTGATCGATTTTGGGGGTTGGGAAGGATCAGGTGATGGTTTTGGGTGTGATTTGATTTTCGTCTAGAACATCAAAAATCCTTCAGGATGCTCCAAAATGACTCATCTATATCTATAATGATAGATCTTGATTAGGAGTATCTTTTTCTAGTACATGTCAAGTATCTATTTTGAAGTCTTGATCGATTTTGGGGGTTGGGAAGGATCAGGTGATGGTTTTGGGTGTGATTTGATTTTCGTCTAGAACATCAAAAATCCTTCAGGATGCTCCAAAATGACTCATCTATATCTATAATGATAGATCTTGATTAGGAGTATCTTTTTCTAGTACATGTCAAGTATCTATTTTGAAGTCTTGATCGATTTTGGGGGTTGGGAAGGATCAGGTGATGGTTTTGGGTGTGATTTGATTTTCGTCTAGAACATCAAAAATCCTTCAGGATGCTCCAAAATGACTCATCTATATCTATAATGATAGATCTTGATTAGGAGTATCTTTTTCTTGTACATGTCAAGTATCTATTTTGAAGTCTTGATCGATTTTGGGGGTTGGGAAGGATCAGGTGATGGTTTTGGGTGTGATTTGATTTTCGTCTAGAACATCAAAAATCCTTCAGGATGCTCCAAAATGACTCATCTATATCTATAATGATAGGTCTTGATTAGGAGTATCTTTTTCTAGTACATGTCAAGTATCTATTTTGAAGTCTTGATCGATTTTGGGGGTTGGGAAGGATCAGGTGATGGTTTTGGGTGTGTTTTGATTTTCGTCTAGAACATCAAAAATCCTTCAGGATGCTCCAAAATGACTCATCTATATCTATAATGATAGATCTTGATTAGGAGTATCTTTTTTTAGTACATGTCAAGTATCTATTTTGAAGTCTTGATCGATTTTGGGGGTTGGGAAGGATCAGGTAATGGTTTTGGGTGTGATTTGATTTTCGTCTAGAACATCAAAAATCCTTCAGGATGCTCCAAAATGACTCATCTATATCTATAATGATAGATCTTGATTAGGAGTATCTTTTTCTAGTACATGTCAAGTATCTATTTTGAAGTCTTGATCGATTTTGGGGGTTGGGAAGGATCAGGTGATGGTTTTGGGTGTGATTTGATTTTCGTCTAGAACATCAAAAATCCTTCAGGATGCTCCAAAATGACTCATCTATATCTATAATGATAGATCTTGATTAGGAGTATCTTTTTCTAGTACATGTCAAGTATCTATTTTGAAGTCTTGATCGATTTTGGGGGTTGGGAAGGATCAGGTGATGGTTTTGGGTGTGATTTGATTTTCGTCTAGAACATCAAAAATCCTTCAGGATGCTCCAAAATGACTCATCTATATCTATAATGATAGATCTTGATTAGGAGTATCTTTTTCTAGTACATGTCAAGTATCTATTTTGAAGTCTTGATCGATTTTGGGGGTTGGGAAGGATCAGGTGATGGTTTTGGGTGTGATTTGATTTTCGTCTAGAACATCAAAAATCCTTCAGGATGCTCCAAAATGACTCATCTATATCTATAATGATAGATCTTGATTAGGAGTATCTTTTTCTGGTACATGTCAAGTATCTATTTTGAAGTCTTGATCGATTTTGGGGGTTGGGAAGGATCAGGTGATGGTTTTGGGTGTGATTTGATTTTCGTCTAGAACATCAAAAATCCTTCAGGATGCTCCAAAATGACTCATCTATATCTATAATGATAGATCTTGATTAGGAGTATCTTTTTCTAGTACATGTCAAGTATCTATTTTGAAGTCTTGATCGATTTTGGGGGTTGGGAAGGATCAGGTGATGGTTTTGGGTGTGATTTGATTTTCGTCTAGAACATCAAAAATCCTTCAGGATGCTCCAAAATGACTCATCTATATCTATAATGATAGATCTTGATTAGGAGTATCTTTTTCTAGTACATGTCAAGTATCTATTTTGAAGTCTTGATCGATTTTGGGGGTTGGGAAGGATCAGGTGATGGTTTTGGGTGTGATTTGATTTTCGTCTAGAACATCAAAAATCCTTCAGGATGCTCCAAAATGACTCATCTATATCTATAATGATAGATCTTGATTAGGAGTATCTTTTTCTAGTACATGTCAAGTATCTATTTTGAAGTCTTGATCGATTTTGGGGTTTGGGAAGGATCAGGTGATGGTTTTGGGTGTGATTTGATTTTCGTCTAGAACATCACAAATCCTTCAGGATGCTCCAAAATGACTCATCTATATCTATAATGATAGATCTTGATTAGGAGTATCTTTTTCTAGTACATGTCAAGTATCTATTTTGAAGTCTTGATCGATTTTGGGGGTTGGGAAGGATCAGGTGATGGTTTTGGGTGTGATTTGATTTTCGTCTAGAACATCAAAAATCCTTCAGGATGCTCCAAAATGACTCATATATATCTATAATGATAGATCTTGATTAGGAGTATCTTTTTCTAGTACATGTCAAGTATCTATTTTGAAGTCTTGATCGATTTTGGGGTTTGGGAAGGATCAGGTGATGGTTTTGGGTGTGATTTGATTTTCGTCTAGAACATCAAAAATCCTTCAGGATGCTCCAAAATGACTCATCTATATCTATAATGATAGATCTTGATTAGGAGTATCTTTTTCTAGTACATGTCAAGTATCTATTTTGAAGTCTTGATCGATTTTGGGGGTTGGGAAGGATCAGGTGATGGTTTTGGGTGTGATTTGATTTTCGTCTAGAACATCAAAAATCCTTCAGGATGCTCCAAAATGACTCATCTATATCTATAATGATAGATCTTGATTAGGAGTATCTTTTTCTAGTACATGTCAAGTATCTATTTTGAAGTCTTGATCGATTTTGGGGGTTGGGAAGGATCAGGTGATGGTTTTGGGTGTGATTTGATTTTCGTCTAGAACATGAAAAATCCTTCAGGATGCTCCAAAATGACTCATCTATATCTATAATGATAGATCTTGATTAGGAGTATCTTTTTCTAGCACATGTCAAGTATCTATTTTGAAGTCTTGATCGATTTTGGGGGTTGGGAAGGATCAGGTGATGGTTTTGGGTGTGATTTGATTTTCGTCTAGAACATCAAAAATCCTTCAGGATGCTCCAAAATGACTCATCTATATCTATAATGATAGATCTTGATTAGGAGTATCTTTTTCTAGTACATGTCAAGTATCTATTTTGAAGTCTTGATCGATTTTGGGGGTTGGGAAGGATCAGGTGATGGTTTTGGGTGTGATTTGATTTTCGTCTAGAACATCAAAAATCCTTCAGGATGCTCCAAAATGACTCATCTATATCTATAATGATAGATCTTGATTAGGAGTATCTTTTTCTAGTACATGTCAAGTATCTATTTTGAAGTCTTGATCGATTTTGGGGGTTGGGAAGGATCAGGTGATGGTTTTGGGTGTGATTTGATTTTCGTCTAGAACATCAAAAATCCTTCAGGATGCTCCAAAATGACTCATCTATATCTATAATGATAGATCTTGATTAGGAGTATCTTTTTCTAGTACATGTCAAGTATCTATTTTGAAGTCTTGATCGATTTTGGGGGTTGGGAAGGATCAGGTGATGGTTTTGGGTGTGATTTGATTTTCGTCTAGAACATCAAAAATCCTTCAGGATGCTCCAAAATGACTCATCTATATCTATAATGATAGATCTTGATTAGGAGTATCTTTTTCTAGTACATGTCAAGTATCTATTTTGAAGTCTTGATCGATTTTGGGGGTTGGGAAGGATCAGGTGATGGTTTTGGGTGTGATTTGATTTTCGTCTAGAACATCAAAAATCCTTCAGGATGCTCCAAAATGACTCATCTATATCTATAATGATAGATCTTGATTAGGAGTATCTTTTTCTAGTACATGTCAAGTATCTATTTTGAAGTCTTGATCGATTTTGGGGGTTGGGAAGGATCAGGTGATGGTTTTGGGTGTGATTTGATTTTCGTCTAGAACATCAAAAATCCTTCAGGATGCTCCAAAATGACTCATCTATATCTATAATGATAGATCTTGATTAGGAGTATCTTTTTCTAGTACATGTCAAGTATCTATTTTGAAGTCTTGATCGATTTTGGGGGTTGGGAAGGATCAGGTGATGGTTTTGGGTGTGATTTGATTTTCGTCTAGAACATCAAAAATCCTTCAGGATGCTCCAAAATGACTCATCCATATCTATAATGATAGATCTTGATTAGGAGTATCTTTTTCTAGTACATGTCAAGTATCTATTTTGAAGTCTTGATCGATTTTGGGGGTTGGGAAGGATCAGGTGATGGTTTTGGGTGTGATTTGATTTTCGTCTAGAACATCAAAAATCCTTCAGGATGCTCCAAAATGACTCATCTATATCTATAATGATAGATCTTGATTAGGAGTATCTTTTTCTAGTACATGTCAAGTATCTATTTTGAAGTCTTGATCGATTTTGGGGGTTGGGAAGGATCAGGTGATGGTTTTGGGTGTGATTTGATTTTCGTCTAGAACATCAAAAATCCTTCAGGATGCTCCAAAATGACTCATCTATATCTATAATGATAGATCTTGATTAGGAGTATCTTTTTCTAGTACATGTCAAGTATCTATTTTGAAGTCTTGATCGATTTTGGGGGTTGGGAAGGATCAGGTGATGGTTTTGGGTGTGATTTGATTTTCGTCTAGAACATCAAAAATCCTTCAGGATGCTCCAAAATGACTCATCTATATCTATAATGATAGATCTTGATTAGGAGTATCTTTTTCTAGTACATGTCAAGTATCTATTTTGAAGTCTTGATCGATTTTGGGGGTTGGGAAGGATCAGG
>NW_026605558.1:0-34810 GCF_945859685.1 Eupeodes corollae | reverse complement strand
ATTGAAAAACAAGTGTCAAAGTTCAAATATTCACTTTCCACTTAAATTTACATTCATAATGTTTAACTTATAAGTAAACAACATCAAAAGCATTTCTAACAATTCCTCATCACTTAAAACAAACGTCTGTGAAATATTCAAATTAACGACCCCAGTATGAAAATGTTACTTCTGGAATTCTGGTGACGATCCATAGGACGAGTATGTTGATGATGATGATGCTCTGCAGATATCCTTATTGTATATGGTGATTGTCACAATCTGCCTGGTCATGTTTTTCCAATAGAAAATTTAACTCTTCATTTGGCCTAACGACAATGAGCCTCTGCTATATAACCCGGTCAACATGTTATCTCGACACCACAGCAACACACAGAGCCTATAAATGCTCCTGTATGCCAATGCCAATGCCTCAGTCCCATTAGGTTTATAAACAGGGTGTTTTGATATAGTGAATGGATTATCCTTAAAACGGTTTGGACTTTATCATTGTATGCAAATTTTGTCATTTATTAATTTTTGTTTGTAATTTACGTTTTTTTAATATTAGGAAGGCTTCAAATGGATGAATTCCTTCAAATTTCTTTTGAAACAATTTTCTAAAATTCATGATCATTTGGCAACAAGATTAAGTTTAAATTAGTTAAAAATGTTTCTTTTTTACTTACTTAAGAAAGTGTTACAGTCTTGAGTGAACTAGTGCCACATCCAACAAACTTCTCCATCTAGCTCGATGTCCCCAGTTGCTCTCTCCAATACTCGCAAAAGCACTATTGACATCACGCTGAGCTCTTCCGATTATGTCAATGTCATCAGCATTATGCTAGAAATTGGAGAGACTTTTGAAAGAAAGGGCGTCTAGCTTTGACGTACTTTCAGTGACGATGTTAAAGAAATCGCATGACAGTGCATCTAAAGCCTTTTTTGACATCGAAAGGTTCTGTGAAGCTGTTTTCATTCTTTATGGGGCACCGCAAATTCTCCATGGTCATCCTGCACTAACGGACGGGCTTAGCAGGGATGCCAAAACTACAGCTCGTCCCTGTAGATGCTGTCATATAAATAAATAAATAAATTGTGCCTAGTGGCTGACAACTCTCAACCATTCCTGTGTGCGAGCACTGTTGTCAGGGAAGGAAAGGGACCTACAGTTTTAAGCCGAATCCGAACGGAAAATTTGAGAAAGCACTTTTTATGACAAGAATTACTCTTGGAGAATTTGTCAATTCCTCACAAGAGGCAGTACCCGTGAAAAAAGCTTAAGGTGGCAGGGATCGAACCCAAGACCTCTCACATGACAGTCCAATGCCCTAACTATCATGCCACGGGTACCACGGGATGCTGTTATATGCGGCCTTGAAATCGATGAAAAGATGGTGGGTGTCGACTTGATGTTCTTGCAGGATCAGTCGTAATGTGAATATTTAATCGACGTGGACTTTGAGGATGTTGGCGATGGGTTTTAGACGTTCACATATTATGGCAGAGAAGATTTCGTAAGCCAAATGTTAAGTAGACTGATGACTTTAAATCTGGTGCAGTTAAGAGGGTATCCTCTTATCAGTACCTACCGGGTAAATAATACTGGCTCTGATAATTTGTTGCATGCACCTTAACTGATAATCTTCTAATGATTTGAAGAGCTCGGCATTCAAGCCTTTTGCTCCAGCGGCTTTGTTAGACTTCAGCTTAGATATGGCAATCTTTACTTCGTCTAAGTCGGCAAGACTGTATTGTTGGCTTTCGTCGTCTATGTTGAATGGATGATTCTGTTTGACAGCTAAATTCGGTTCTTCGTCACCCATTTACAGTCTGCAGAAGTAGTCCTTCCATATGCTCAGCATTGACTGCAGTTCCATTGTAATGTTTTCACTTTCGTCTTTGCAGCCTTCTGTTCGAGGCTTATGTACTTGTGAATTGCGTTGCACCGGGTTATATAACTTTCCAACTTAATTTTCGCTTTTGAACCTCTCAACATCTTCAACCTCACACTTCTGAAGCTATCCCTTTTTCTTTCTGAGAAGGCGGTGTTCCTCTCCCTTCTTCTGTTCATAGAGCTCGTGAGCAGCTCTTGTCCTTTTATGCAGCGCCGCTTTGCGTGTGTGTTGTTTGACTGCGTCTGCCTTCCAAGATTCCTCATCAAACCAGGGGTTTTTGTTAATAGCTGCTTGCAACGCCAGAGGAGGCTTCTCTTATTGTATCTTGGCAATGTTTCCACTAGTTCTCGATACATTGTATCGGCGGCAGAGAACATCGAGCGAGGTTACTTGTAACTCGATCGGAGAAGGATTTGGCGACCTTTTGCGTTTGTAGTCGTTCGACGTTGTACCTTCTCCCAGCACCTCAATGTTTTGCCTTGGGTATGGAAACCGGAAGTGCTACCTTGGCTGCAACTAGGTAGTAGTCCGAGTCGATGTAAGCTCCTGGGAAAGTTCGGATATCCATGATGCCTGAAGCATGTCTGGCGTCGAAAGCAATATGGTCAAATTGATTGACGGTAGATTGATCTGGAAAACTCCAAGTTCCGTTGTGGATGTGGTGGTGTGGAAAACGTGTACTGCGTACTATGACGTTTCGCTCGGCAGCAGGATCGATGATATTTAAATTAAGTGCATTCAACCCAAAGTGCAAGTGGATTGCCAGAAATAAGACCTTGTTGACTAGTATCATTTTTACTAAAAAAAGGTTGGACTGAGTGAAAAACCAACCGAAATTAGGTGTTCTTAAAAATTAGAATAAGAACACGCCTAACTCAAAAATCGCTAGGAAGCTGTACACACAAATTACCACAATCTTTGCAGCCGTGGGCTCTCACTATATTCAGTTTGGCCCTTTACTTATGGGACACCCTGCATGGGTACCTACAATAAATGTTGGCATAGTTAGCATCAACTTCTACACCCTACTCCCCAACACCTTCATCATCACCCAACCATCATCACATCAGAGTATCAGAGGTATGAATTTCGGAAATCGTTAAATATTCATGCGATATATAAGTGCTATACCCTCCTCATGACAGCACGCCTATCCCATTATAACCCATTAATTTGGAAGTCAATGAGTGAGGATGACACTATACATGGCCAGGTGTTGTTGGAGGTGTCAGTAAAGGTACCTTCATACATTTATTTGCAGTTGGGTGCTATTCCACAGACTTTCCATATCCGGTCTTATTGCATTTTGGATTTCGAATGGAAATCATTTTCAATTCTGGGTGAATTATTACAGTTTGCTTTTGATATTTTATATATGTTCATATCTACCTTCCCATATAAATATACCCATGTATAAGTATGTATATGAATTTTGAAATTGCAGCCTTAAATTTAGTTCTATAGGTGTTATGTTTAATTTGTTATGTATTCTTTGAATTTTTAAATCAAACTTATACCCAACAACACTGCAGCTTCCCTGTTTATAGATGGGGCTAAGCTATTTTGAAATTTATTGGAATGACATACATTTTAAGTTAGAATCGGGGCAATGTTTGGACAATGTGTGCATGCACGAGTATTGAGGTGGTTAACATATTGAAATAAGCCACAGAAAACATTGCATTTAACAAGTGATTGATTAAGCTCTTGAGGATCCCTTGAGGGAATTTATCGTGTCTTGAGCTATACAAAGCATTATTACACAATCGTTTTTGTGTTGTTTAGTTTAATTTATGTAACTACACATATACATAGATATATTTGTTTTTATGTTAATAAATAATTAAAATTATTAATAATTTATTTTTGAATTCTATTGATTTCTATTTCTATTTCAAGATGGTTTGTTAGTTTTCTTAAAAATCAATTTTCTAAATAAATTAAAATTTTACATGGTGTTGACAAGTTTGGAACTTTGAAATTGGAAGCATTGAAGTTTATTTGTTTTTTGACAAAATTTTGAATGTTGAATGATTAAATGGTAAAAAAAATCACCCACGCAATTTTCTTGAAAACCCTTTCTGCATCTTTCTGCCTTATTATCTGTATAACAAAATTTATTTGAAGTCGATATCTCTTCTGGTTCTTAAGCTATGGACGACGAAAAAAACGTTGCGAACGTACGCACCTACGGACGTAGGTCTTTTATTTCGAATATACGGACCTTGAAACGTCAAGAAATGTCAAAATTTTCAAAATGACAAATGGTAGATATGTGCTTTCACGAGGACACAAGCGTCCACAGGTTTTTCTCAAAACCCACCTCTGTCTATCAACTCCTACTCTCATCTCCCCGCGGTGAACATCGGATGCCTAGTACCTCAACTGGAGATCGGGTTCTAACCCCAGTGAAAAGTTGTTGGGGGCAGCCAACAAGAGAGGGGGGAAAGGTGTTTAAGCTAAGGCACCTCTCCTTATCCAGACGGCAGCGGACGAATTCTCGAGATGGAATCAACGGTGGCGTCGACAGTTCCAGTAAGGTTGAACTACTTAGTGAACACCTTATAGGGCTTCTTCGATATATTCGGAGCCCAGGTCTGTAAGGAGCGGATTATCCAGCTCCCCGTCCTTGGAGTTACACTAAGGATCTCGCCCTTCAGGTTGGGGGTTGTGCCGTCTGGTTGACTTCCTGGCCACGTTAACAATACCTTTATTTGCCAAGCACCAACAATCCTCGGATACGGACGGATTTACTGTTGACAACCTACGCAAACGAATTAAGGACATCGAACTTCGGATATGCACGTTGAATGTTAGGTCCCTTAACAGACCACGTGCAGACGAAAAATTAGCAGAGGCCCTTGACTGCTATAAAGCAGACATCACCGATATCCGGGAGATACGAGGATGGGCCGGGCAAAAAGAGGATGAAAATCTGCGATATTTACTATGGTGACTGCTACCTCGAAAACCAACAGCTCTTATTTGGAAGCGGCTTCGTCATTGGAGCCAGACTTAGGCAAGAAGTCTTGAGCTATAAGTGCATCAATGAGCGCCTCATGACCATACGCATCAAGGCTAAATTCTTCGACATTAGCCTGATATAGGTGCACGCCCCCACAGAAGAGCAAGACGATAACACCAAAAATATGTTCTTCGAGCTCTTATGCAAAACATATTATGAGCAGGACAATTTTTGGGCGATTTTAATGCCAAGTTAGGAAGGGAAGACATCTTTGGTGGAATAATCGAGAAGAAGAGCCTGCACGACAACACTTCCGACAACGGAAGGCCCATAGATTTTGCTGCGGGGCGAAACGTCATGGTAGACAGTACGCGTTTTCCATACCTCAACATCTACAAGGGAACTTATAGTTCTCCAGATCAATCTACCGTTAACCAGATTGACCATATTGCGATCGACGCCAGACACGCTTCCAGCATCATGGATGTACCAACTTTCCCAGGAGCTAACATCGATTAGAACCACTACCTCGTTGTAGCCGAGGTGGCATTTCGGGTTTCCAGAGACCCAAGGCAAAACTGGAAGGTGCTGGGAGAAGGTACAACGTCAAACGGCTACAATCTACAGAGATCGCCAAATCATTTTGCGACCGAAACATCATAGTGAAAACGTAGTCAATGCTGAAGATATGGAAAGACCACTTCTGCAGACTGTATAACGGCGACGACGAACAGAATTCCGCTGTCAGGTAGGATGATTCATTCAACATAGATGAATAAAAATAACAATCCCGTCCTCCCAATTTAGACGAAGTAAAGATTGCCATATCTAAGCTGAAGTCTAATGAAGCCGCTGGAACGGATGGCTTGAAAGCCGAGTTCTTCAAAGTAGCTGAAATAAGTTGCCCGATGAATGGAACCTCAGTATTGTTTGCCCGATCCTGATCCTGAAAGAAGAAGACCCTTCAAACTGCACCAACTATAGAGGAATCAGGCTTTTTAACATCGCCTACAAAATCTTCTCTGCCGTAATATGTGAACGTCTAAAGCCCATCGTCAACAACCTAATAGGTCCTTATCAATGTGGTTACAGACCAGTAAAGTCCACATTCGATCAAATAATCACATTACGGAAGATATTATAAAAAAAAACCCAAAACACTAAATTGACAGCTACCATCTTTTCATCGATTTCAAGGCCGCATGTGACAGCATCTGCAGGGATGAGCTGTATAGAGCCATGTCTAGTTTTGGCATCCCTGCCAAACTCGTCCGTTTGTTTGTGACAATGACATAATCTGAAGCACTCATCGTGATGCCAATATGGCTTTTGTGAGTATTGAGGCAGAGGCAGCTAAAAAGTTTTCAACGATTAATGGCGGCAAAACAAAGTACATGCTGTCGTCAAGAAAGGATATACAACACGGACGTCTTGATCAAAACGTCACCATCGACAGACTTACCTTTGAGGTAGTCAAGGACTTTGCCTACCTAGGCTCCGCTGTAAACTCAGAAAACAACACCAGCGCTGAGATCACACGCAGAATGACACTTCCTTGGACTAAGAAAGCAATTGAGTGGTAAAGTCCTCTCTCTCGATTGACCAAAGTGTTGCTATATAAGACACTTATTATCCCCGTCCTGCTATACGGTGCAGAAGCATGGACTATGACAAAAACGGATGAAGACACCTTGGGTCGCTTCGAGAGAAAAGTTCTTTGTGTGATCTACGGTCCCGTATGCATCGAAGGGAAGTGGAGGAGAATGTCGAACGACGAGCTGTACGTGTTGTACAGCGACGTTGACTTAGCGAGAAGGGTAAAAGTCCAACGACTAAGATGGCTGTGTCACGTAGAGTGCATGGAAGCCAATGCTCCAGCCTGGAAAGCCTTCGAATCCACACCCACAGGACAGCGCAGTAGAGGAAGACCGCGGATCAGGCGCACAAGTGGAATGTGACCTCAACCAACTTGGAATGCGAAACTGGAGACATCTAGCTAGGGACCAAGCTAGATGGAGAAGTTTGTTGGGTTAGGCCTTGGTTCACACAGGACTGTAGCGCCACCTTAAGTAAGTGTCAGGAGACAAGAAAAAGCAATGAATTGCTTAAGAAGGTTACACAAGTAGCTATTTTACTAATGCATCGCCACGAAGAGAAATTACGCCGCTAGGAAATGTCTCTTGCAATGAAGCCTTATTTGCTTCAGTTGTGTGGCATGTGGCACCGTCTTGTTGAAACCAAATATTCTCCAAGTCGATTCTTCAATAACAGGCAACAAAAAATCGGTTTTCGTGTGACCATAACGCTCTGAATTGACGGTGACAGTCGTTCCATCATCTTTTTCGAAGAAGTAAAGTCCAATCTGTAGTACCCGTTAGTGCGTTGGACATTCATGCCAGAGGTCTTCGGGTCGATCCCTGTATATGCCATCTTAAGGTTTATTTTAACGAGTACTTCCCCTTGCCAGGAATTTACAAATGCTCAAAGAGTAATTCTTGTCTTGTATTCGGCCTTAAAATGTAGGTCCACTCCATCCTTGACAACAGAAGTCGCACACTGGAATGGTTGAGAGTTGTAAGTCAACAGGCCTCAACGGACAGTTGCGCCACCCAATTCATTTTTGTAAGGTCCAATCACACGTCTGGACCAAAGAGCGCACAAAACAGAGACTTTTCGTGCATGTAATGGCTTCATTTAATTACTTGAGGATTCTCAGAGCCCCGAATACGAACATTTTGGTTATTATTACACCAACCGAGTAAGTTTGCCGCCTACATCTAGCACACACAACAAATGAAGCTAGCTTACCATCCACACCTTCCTAGATACGTCGAATGGGTGCTTAAACAACGCAGGTGGTGTAGATCCAAATGCAAAATACGCCAAAATGTGCCGTAAGACAGTCCTAATTCCTGAGAACGACTAGTAATCCACACATTCTGGTCTTCGGCAAAATTTCGTTGTAACCAATCCAGTCTCTTCAAATTTCTTCAGAATGTTGCCAATTGTTTGCGTTATTGATTATGTAAACCATAAACTCCTCTTTAAGCACGATTTGTGGCTGTGGCAGAATCGCCATTTTTGTAGTATGTTTTAAAAATTTTTCTGCGTTGTGCGATATTAAAACCATTTATTTTCGTAAATGTCAGACTTTCAAGAAACAAAACAAAAATTGGTTTAACAAATTAGTTTGACAAATCGATTTCCAAACCTTTACTTTTAAAACCGCAAAATGGATAACCTGTTACGAACGATACAAATTAGTGAGAAAAGAGAGACACAGTCCAATAATTTTGAAAGCTTACTTAAATAAATACGGGGATCATAAGAGTTATACTCAAGCCTTGGACGTATACCTTATAGATAATAGCCAAAGCGGAGAAGGGTGAGTCGTTCCATAACAGGTGAATGGTAATACACATAGTAACGAGAATTTCGAGCTAATTATTTTACTATATTGGCCTTCATTCAAAAATGATTCATGGGTAAAGGCAAGGGTGGTAAAATACACTTTAACGCCCATAGGCATCAAAGAGCTTTCAACACATTAGAATTCTACTAAGATCTTATGTAGTACCCGTTGCATGATGGTTAGTATGCATTGGGCGTTTAACCCGTCAAATCTTCGGTCGATAAGTTTTCTTCCAAGCATCAGCAAAGTTTTCGAAAAGATCATTAATAGGGCTCTGACTAAGTGTGATAAACAGTTCGGTTTCAAGGCGGATCATGACACAATTCATGCTGCGTCTAAACTCGTTTCTGATATCCAATGGAATAAATCAAAACAACAATGCACAGGTGCTGTTCTGGTTTATTTGCAAAAGGTCTTTGACACCTAATGGTAAGAAGGTCTTTACCTGAAACTGAGCAGGTATGGCATAAGCATGCCATTGTTGTATATACTTTATGATATGCTTAACGGTAGAAAGTTTGTTGTCAAAAGTGGCAATGTAACTTCTACCACAACATTCTCAATTAAAAATGGTCTTCAACAGGGAGCGGTGAATTCGACGATTCTCTTCAGCATTTACAATAGCGATCTGATAGGTAGTCTTACAAAGGCAATTGCGTACGCCGACGATCTAATTGCGTACAGAACGGCCCGAAAGGTTGAGGTTATTAGAATTCTCTTGCAGCGTGATTTCGACAAGATTCAGCGATATTGCGACGACTGGAAACTGAAAATAAATGTCCAGAAGTCAGAGACAATTCTGTTACGGACTCCGTTGGCTAGGGCCACGAGGGATACGTGTACGAATTGGCGCAAGATGGTGATCGTTGATCTTCACGGGCAGCCATTAGCGAGAAAAAGTGTAGTGAAGTACCTCTGTATCTGGTTTGATCAGTATTTTTATTTCGACAGACATATAAATGCTGCTCTGACCAGGGCCAGAGGAGCCTTCGCTCTGACGGACGAAACGGCTGTAATTTAGCAGTCGTCTGACTAAAGAGTGAAGGTAATTTGCTATATGGCCCTCATACGGCCAATGATGGTTTATGGTTGTCCTATGTGGTTCAACGTTGCCCCTTTCCAGATGGAGAAGTTTCGGGTGTTCGACCGGCAGTGTTTACGACGCTGTACCGGTTTATATCGAACAGCCGAGTCTTCTTATGTGCATTACTATTCCAACAAGGTCCTATACAACGAGGCTCGAAACAACAGAATTGACAATTTAATTTCGTGGTAAAACTCGTTCGAGGTTACATTACAAGAGCTATGTCTTCGACCAACAATTTAATTTTCGGGGCGTTCTATCCGAACGACGAGTATTTTGAAAGTATACGCTTGAGCGGCTTTATTTCACCAGCGGCATTCCTCTTTTTAGACAAATGCGGTCTGATACAGGATAGATTGGCAGTTCCGTTAATCTACCACGTCAGACGAAGAACCGTGGACATGCGACTCCCATACAAGCGGGACGTCATGGCACAAGGCGGAGCAGAGATCGTTCGGTTCAGTAGCGCGGTGTCCGAAGGGGACCGAACTGATAGGGTGAATCAGGAGAACCAGTTTTGGTGGCTTCAATCGGCACTTGATATTGGGTAGTCGGGATGGAGTTTTAAGCCTTGGCCGGCTTTTTATAAGATCTTTGAAATGCCATTGTTTTTCGAAATTTTTCAAATTGTCTTTTGTTTTGATTAAGTTGTTTTACGAAAAACTAAAACTACAAAGATTCAAAACTTAGATCTTAGACAATAAATGTTTAAAATAGAAATACTTTTAAAAAATAGTCCTTACTTAATTTAAAATTGAACAAGATTCAAAATGAGCTATCATCTCATCATCATTTACCTACATATATGATATCTATTAAACAAACCTTTCATATCATGTGGCTATCAATTAAGCTAAGACTTAGGTATATTAAAACCATGTTAGAACTAAAGTAAACGAAAAACTTGGTTGTAGTCTTATGTACATAATTTTATATAATATTGATTCATCTATTATAGTATACTCTTATAACTACTTAGTCCAAAAATAATATTCAATTTAATTGAAACCATATGGCTTTGTCGGAGTCTGAAGGTATTTAATAAAGGCAGCGTATATTGTCCTGTAGTCCTTTCGTTCTTCTCTGATACAATGTGCAATCATGCTACACGACACCACACATGTGTCGTTGTATTGTTAAAGTTTATATATGTCTGTATTAGTATGTGTGTGTATGTGTAGTCATATTGTCATTGGCTGGATGGTAAAAGGTATTAAATTGGGTCATCTGCATCAAGAAAAAACCACATCAATCGTCCGTATAATACGGTTTTAATGGAAATTCTCTATTAATAGGAATAGCGGTTTTTCAATGTAGACCACGCGGAGAACATTTCGGTATTCAGTTCTGAGATAGCGATGGTGAAGGTGATGCACATACGTACATACATACCAGCAGGTACAGGATGAGTCAAAAGTGCCTTCCTAATTTCAAGTAATAAGAACTTTTATAAATTTAACGTCTATCAATCCCTTATAGCTGCAGTCAATAGAAGCCTCAAATTTTAGAATTTCTTCTGGTTGCTGTTCTTGCCTAAAGGGGATGTTTTATGGAAACAGAGACACACCAACTTTTCGATGCTTCATATTCGCTTCAGTTGATCGGTAAGCGCGATGTCTTCAAGTTCGACAAATATCAACTTAACCTCCTTGACGAAATAATGCCACCAAGGACGTATTGATTTGCGCAGGGTGAATTTCGCATGTAAAAATGAAGCCAATAAGCGCCTTGGGTTAGAATAATCGAATTATTATTTTCGAAATTCCAAAAGTTTGGTCTTCTGTAAGACTCTGTAAGGTCGTTTTATAGGTATACCTTAAAGAAGAGAACAAATAAATTTAAAAAAAAGAAAAGTTTTAATTTTATTTTTAATTAGACCGAAACTTTTGATCCAGCCTGTATCTGGTGAAGTGACACACAGGAATTCACGACTCACGAAACCGATGATGGAGGTGTACGCTGTATATATGCACTGACCGCAGTTCGTGTCATTTCCGGGTTTATCTTCGATTGAATATGGAAAATGTGTTCAGCGCTTAAATGCACAAACATACACAAATATATGAAGGTATGTCTTGTGTGGATCTTGATGGCTAACCTCAGTCAGGTTATTTTCGAAATTGACTTGTGTGTATGTTTCTTTGCCTTGAGGCAATGTTTCCACTTAAATTGTCTTAACATTTGTCGACAAAGTTAATCAAAAACTAATATAGAAACTAATTAAATGTTAAATGTTTGTGTTTAAGTTAAATTAATATAATATGCAACAAATTATAGCTTTTAAGAATATGTTAACTAATTTTTGTATAATATAATGTTATTTGTCTAAACGCTCAATGCAATGCTGAAGGGGTTAACCAGCCGTTAACGAGCTCATTCGGGCACCTTGGCAGGGTCCATTTTATTTTCTCACCATAAAGCAGTAATCGGCCCTGCCGATGTGGAACTCTTGGGCCCTTAATTTTGTTTATTTCTCTCCATGGACGTTCCTTCCTTCGGACTATCCGTCGACTTTGAGGACGAACTTTTAGCCTTAAGTCAAGAGATTGTGACGCACAGAATTTTAAAAAATTGGACGGCATAAACCGGATCAATATCTAATTACACATTATACGGTTTTAACCGTACTGTAAAACACGATATATATACTAGTGATCGCATCTTGAAGTGGCTGATCGAACTCTGCCGCACGAATAAAATCGTATGATGTGAAAACATGCATTTCGTCACGTACGCCCATAAGCTTATCGAGTCGTCCGGCTGCCTTATACTGTAGTGGCAGTAGACGGTTGGTACCCGGCATAGCCGGCGCCGGCATTTTGACATGACCGTATGATATGAAAGCGTATATGCTCTTGTCGCCGTCCGGTTTTTTGACGTACGGTCAAAACCGTGTAGTTTGACACGAGCCTAAGTGGGGTTATCAGAGATGACTTCCGAATTTCTATTGTGGATGAACTCTTCACCAACAGCAAAGGTCTGCTATCATTGTGAAGCCCCATATAGGGCATGCTCTCTAAATGGTTTTGTGTGTATACCTTGTCCAAAAATAAGGGTCTTTGGTTTGATAGGAGTTAAGAACATTGCCTCGCATCATCTTATCGACTATTTTGGTAGTCAAATTGACTATTTGGTAGTCAATTTTTAGCCGATAACAGGGAAATCAATAGGACAATTTTCCGTTGTCAATTCTGGGATCCGAAATTTTGTATCAACTTGGGGTAGTCAATATGTCCACATTCTCGATAGTCAATTTTGGTAGTCAATATGACAACCAAATTGTCGCACTGCACTGACGGTCTTGTTTTATTCACTGTTTTTGTTGTCATATTGACTATATGAAATTGACTATCCAGTAGTCAATATTTTGAAAAAAGGTTGTCATATTGCCTATTTTGGTAGTCAAAGTGACAATTTGGCCTAATTTCAAGTTGACTATAGACCATTGTTAACATGACAACTTTTTTGTCTGTGTAGTGTACAGCAGCTGATCCGAGGTCTTCAAATGTTTTATTCAATTCACTGGTGCCGATGCATGACTAGGTTGTCATTACGGCAAAAGATCCGCAGAAGACCAGTGCCTCTTTTCTTTTCGAGATTACTGCAGAAAGCAGAGGAGCTCTTGAAAGGCCATTAATAAATTACGTTTTATCGTCAGAAGTGTAAAGATGATAATTCTGCAAGCCAAGGAATAGAGACCGACAAATTGTATGACAATGTTGGCGACGATACTGTGATCCTTATGGCCCAACTAGAATAGACTTTACTTTGACATTTGCTTAAGCTCGAGCCATTTAAATGGTTCCTGCGTAATTGCGCGAAAGTTAGCGAAATTTAACGAAACTGAGCAGAACTATTATGGTTAGTGACATATAAGGCTGCTTATTGGTTCGTTCCCTTAAGCTGGCTTAAGCTCGGTTAAGTCTATTATAGTTGGGCCTTTAGATATGCAGGCATTACTACACATTACATTATTAATCTAAGGGAGGAAAACATTGACGGCTGTTGTTAGATATTAAGGGCAGGACATAGAAAGTTAGTGTAATGGGTCCGATTTTTCAAGTTGAAAATGTTGACGTTTCTCGACGTTTCAAGGTCCCTAGCGTCGAAATAAAAGATTTTTAGAAAGATTTCTGTGAGTTTTTTTCGTCGTCCATAGCTCAAGAGCCAGAAGAGACATCGACTTCATATAAATTTTGTTGTTAAAGGGCTGTCAAGAAAATTGCGTATGTTGTTTTTTAACATAGCATTTTAAAAAAAGGTGACAATTTTGGTTAACCCTAAATATCTCACGAACCAGAAACGCTTGCACTTGAATTTAATGTTATGTAATAGATTGTAACGTGACACCAAACAAGAATATTTTTTGAAAAAATCCAACAAACGGTTTTTTTTATAAATCAAAAAAACTGAACAAAAAATGTTTCACTTCGAAAATTTTGCTAATAAAAAATGATTTTATCTCCAAAACAATTTTGGGCAACCAAAAATAACGTTTTTTGCATCTGGAAAATCTTTAAAAAAATCGAATTGACAGTTTTTTTTCATAAAAAATAAAAATCTAAAAAAACATTACTCAAAGTTGGTAAAAAATTGAATATTGATTCAAATATCTTTTCAAAAACTTGAAATTTAGGCTTCAATCGTATTTATCTTATAAGAAATATTGTGTTCAATATTCTGAAAAATGTTTAGAAAAATCGAATTGGCAGTATTTTTACGAAAATTAAAAACCGAAAAAAAAATTAACTAAAGTTGGTAAAAATTGATTTTCGTTTCAAATATCTTTTCAAAACTCTGATATATTGGCTTTTAACTTCTTTTATCTTTTGAAAAATATTGTTGTAAATATTCAGTAAAATTTTGAGAAAAATATAATTGACAGTTTTTTTTTTACAAAAAATAAAAACTTATAAGAAAGTTTAACAAATGTTGTTAAAAATTGATTTTCGACTCAAATATCTTTACAAAACTTTGAGATAACATCTTCGAATTAATTTAAGCTTACAAAAAATATTGTTTTCAACATTAAGAAAAATTTAAAAAAAAATCCAATTGACAGTTTTCTTACAAAATATAAAAACCTACACAAAAAAATAATAAAAGTTGGTAAAAGTTGATTTTCGACTCAAATATCTTTTCAGAACTTTGAAATATTGGTTTTAAACCACTTTTATCCTTTAAAAATTATTGTTTTCAATACTAAGTTAAATTTTGAGGAAAATCAAATTGGCAGTTTTTTTTATAAGAAATAAAACCTTAACAAAAAAAACAATATTAAGACTTGGTAAAAATTTTCTTGCCACTCAAAAAGCTTTTAAAAATTAAATATATTATCTACCAATTTTTTGTATTTTATAGAAAATATTGTTTTCGATATTAAATATTTTTTGTTTAAAAATCTAACAGTCCCTCTTTTCATAAAAAATTAAAATGCACAAGAAATTTTACGCAAATTTTGTTAAACAGTTATGTTCGGTTCTTGGTAGCTCTCAAATTAATTTCATTCACAAAATTTTTAAAAATTTAAGAAATCCTACTTAATTTGGTAAAAATTGGTTTTCGGCTTAAAATCTATTTAATGAAACTAGATTTTCAAAGTAAACTCTTTCTTTATATGAAAAATACTGTTGGTAATTTTAAATTTTGTAAGAATAATTCAATTGACAACTTTTTTAACAAAACACGAAAACCTACAAACTTTTTGAGTAAAGCAAATTGACATACAGGATGGGAATTTATCAGTGTTGGTCTCATCCCAGCCTCTTTTTTTATTTAACTAACGATAAGAACCTAACTGTTCTTAACAGACGTAACGCTACCACCTTCGTCTGTCCTAGCTCAGAAAAATGTTGTTCACTGTAAGCTTTGAGTCTGAAACTGCTCCTCTAAACTAGACAAAATGCTGAATCTGATAATAGAATCTATAGAAGATCTGGAATTCAGGGAACGATCTTCATTGTATTGAACAAACAAGATTTTTACTAAAAATATAAAGATACGTATCTTCAAAATCTGACCAAAAAAAAAACAAAGTTGGATATAATATGGCCAATCGATAGAAGATATAACACATTAAACCAGACTAAACTAAGTCTTTACGAAGGGTCATTGCAATTCATCTTCTTTGAACATACCTGATGGATTTAGGACAGTTTCTCCAGCTAAGCCCTTAAAAGTACTGATGACGACTTATTTTCCAAAACGTTTATAGCTCCAAACACCAACATATGTAGTTCATGTAGTAGAACCGAATGTCTCAAAGGCAAGTAGGGTAATTTGTTAGCTAATATCTTATTGGCAACACTGGTTTACACAGCTGACGCACGTTTCGTGTTTTGTTTCGCTTTCAAACATCTTCAGTTTGGTCTATAATTTACCCATGAACGGTCTTTCAAACGAACAAGGCTTGCCAATTATTGAATTTTAATATGCCAGGAGCATTGCAAAAGCTACCAATGCATCCAGGTCACATTTTGGTGCGGTTTATGGCTGTACTGGTCATTTGACCGTACTTCTTCAAAAAAAGATGCGAATCCTAACGTAACTGTAAATGGTGAGGGCTACTGTGAGATGATATGAATGGACTTATTGAGAAGCATTTTATTTTACGTTTGAGACCGGTCAATTGGCCGCCCAGATGGTGCAATTTAACACCTTTCGAATATTTTTTGTGGGACTATGTGAGATACCGGCCATAATGTTGGAAAGAGTATGACACAATTGGACTAAGCGGATGGACCATTTGAGGCGCAGTCAATGTCAACATTTGCATGAAATAATCTGCAATCATTAAATTATATGGACGGTACTATCAATTCAAATAAAGATTTCATGGATATTTCTGAATTGAATTTGTTTTTTTTTTTTTTTTTTTAAACTTTCCTATACCTTTTAAAAAAACATACGTATATTTATATGCGAGTTTTGACTCTACTCATTTTTTAATAACCCAAACGTCCTGAATATTTCGACAAAACAACTTTAACCGTTAAAGCTAGCTAGATGTCTCCAGTTTCACGCTCCAAGTTGGGTGAGGTCACCTTGCACTTGTGCGCGCCACCTGATCCGCAGTCTTCCTCTAATGCGCTGTCCTGTGGGTGCGGATTCGAAGACTTTCCGGGCCGGAGCATTGGTTTCCATGCGCTCTACGTGACCCAGCCATCTTAGTCGTTGGACTTTAATTCTGCTAACTAGGTCAGTGTCGCTGTACAGCCCGTACAGCTCGTCGTTCCATCTTCTCCGCCACTCGATGCATACGGGACCGTAGATCACACTAAGAACTTTTCTCTCGAAGCGACTTAAGGTGCTTTCATCCGCTTTTGTCATAGTCCATGCTTCTGCACCGTATAGCAGGACGAGGATGTCCTGCTATACGGTGGGTCTTATATAGCAACACTTTGGTCTCTCGAGAGAGGATTTTACCACTCAATTGCTTTCTTAGTCCAAAGAAACAGCGGTTAGCAAGAGTTATTCTGCGTTTGATCTCAGAGCTGGTGTTGTTCTCTGCGTTTACAGCGGAGCCTAGGTAGACGAAGTCCTTGACTACCTAAAAGTTAGGTCTGTCGATTGTGATGTTTTGACCAAGACGTCGGTGTTGTATGTCCTTTCTTGACGACAGCATATACTTTGTTTTGCCCTCATTAACCGTTAAACCCATTTTTGCCGCTTCTGCCTCCATACTCACAAAAGCCCCATTGACATCATGCTGAGTTCTTCCGATTATGTCAATGTCATCAGCATATGCCAGTAATTGGACAGACTTTTGAAAGATAGTGCCTCTAGTGTTGACGTGTGAGCTCTGCACTATTCTTTCAAGAACGATGTTAAAAAATCTCATGACAGCGCATCACCTTTTCTAAAACCTTTTTTTACATCGAAAGGTTCTGTTAAGTTGGTTCCAATCTTTATGCAGCAGCGTGAATTCTCCATGGTCATCCTGCATAAACGGAAGAGTTTTGGGAGGGATGCCAAAACTAGACATGGTTTTATACAGCTCGTCCCTGTAGAAGCTGTCATATGCGGCCTTGAAATCGATGAAAAGATGGTGATGGTTGACGGCAGATAAGATTTTATAGGCGATGTTAAGTTGGCTTTCGTCGTCTATATCGAATGGGTCATCCTACCTGACAGCGGGATTCAGTTCTTCGTCGCCGTTATACAATCTGCAGAAGTGGTCCTTCCATATCCTCAGCATTGACTGCGGTTCCACTATGATGTTTCCACTTTCGTCTTTGCAGCCTTCGGTTCTAGGTTTATGTACCTGTGAATTTCGTTTCACCTGTTCATAAAACTTTCGAACCTCATTCCTGCTTTTATACCTCTCAACATCTTCGACCGCACGCTTCTCATGCCTTCTCTTTTTCCTTCTGAGAAGTCGGCGTTCCTCTCGCCTCTTCTGCTCATAGAGCTCACAAGCAGTTCTCGTCCTTTTATGCAGCGTCGCTTTGCGTACCTGTTGTTTGGTTGCGTCTGCCTGCCGACATTCCTCATCAAACCAGGGTTTCCTTGTTGGTGGCTGTTTGAAACCCAGCACATCAGAGGCGGCTTCTCTGATTGCATCTTGGCAATGTTGCCACTGGTTTTCGATAAATTGTGTTGGCGGCAGAGAACTTCGAGAGAGGTTACTTGTAGCTCGGTCGGAAAAGGATTTGGCGATCTCTGGCGATTGTAGCCGGTCGACGTTGTATCTTCTCCCAGCACCCACCTTTTCGCCTTGGGTCTGGAAATCCGAAGTGCTACCTTGGCTACAACGAGGTTGTGGTCCGAGTCGATGTTAGCTCCTCGGAAAATTCGTACATCCATAATGCTGGAAGCGTGTCTGGCGTCGATCGCAATATGGTCAATCTGGTTGACGGTAGATTGATCTGGAGAAGTCCAAGTTCCTTTGTGGATGTTGAGGTGTGGAAAACGCGTACTGGCTACCATGACGTTTCGCCCCGCAGCAAAATCTATGAGCCAGAATCCATTGTCGGAAGTGTTGTCGTGCAGGCTGTTTTTCCCGATTATTCCACCAAAGATGTCTTCCCTTCCTAGCTTGGCATTAAAATTGCCCAGGATTATTTTAATATCGTAGCTAGGGCACTGCTCATATGTTTTGTGTAGGAGCTCGAAGAACATATCTTTTGTGTTGTCGCCTTTCTCTTCTGTGGGGGCGTGCGCGCTCATCAGGCTAATGTTGCCGAATTTAGCCTTGATGCGTATGGTCATGAGGCGCTCATTGATGCACCTATAGCTCAAGACTTCTTGCCTAAGTCTGGCTCCAATGATGAAGCCGCATCCAAATAAGCGCTGTTGGTTTTCGTGTTAGCAGTCACCATAGTAAATATCGCAGTTTTTCATCCTCCTTTTGCCCAGCCCATCCCATCGTATTTCCTGGATGGCGGTGATATCTGCTTTATATCGGTCTAGGGCCTCCGCTAATTCTTCGGACGCACGTGGTCTGTTAAGGGACCTAACATTCCACGTGCAAATCCGAAATTCGTTGTCCTTTATTCGTTTGCGTTGGTTGTCAACAGTAAATCCGTCCGTATCCGAGGCTTGTTGGTGCTTCGCAACTATGAAAGCTTTTACGTTGCCAGGAAGTCACCCCGACGCACAACCTCCAACCAGGAGGGCGAGATCCTAAGTATAACTCCAAGGATAGGGAGCCGGATAAAACCGTTCCTTACAGGCCTGGGCTCCGAATATGTCGAAGAAGCTCTATAAGGTGTTCACTTAGTAGTGTAACCTTACTGGAACTTTAGACGCCACCGTTGATTCCATCTCGGGAATTCCTCCGCTGCCGTCTGGATAAGGAGAGGTGCCTTAGTGGAAACACCTCTCCCCCCTTCTCTCGTTTGTTACCCCCAACAGCTTTCCACTGGGGTTGGAACCCAATCTCCAGTTGAGGTACTAGGCACCCGATGTTCACCACGGGGAGGTGAGAGTAGGAGTTGATAGACAGAGGTTTGTTTTGAGAAAAACCTGTGGACGCTTGTGTCCTCTTGAATGCACATGTCTACCATTTGAACATCAAATATATGCAGCTCGTAAGATATTATTTTGCCTGTCAAAAATCGTACGTAGGACATTCCTCTCGAACATACCAGGGATCTATCTGGGAAAGAGTCCATGCTTCTGCACCATACAGGCAGATTGGAATGGAGTTTTTTACAGTGTCTCCTCGGTACTTCGCGATAGGGCTTTATTCGTCAATTGCTTACTTAGGCCAAGAAACGGGGATTAGCAAGAAACGTTTGATTGCAGCGCTGATGTCATTTGTAGAGTTATCAGCAGCCTGAAAAATAATATTATTATTTATAATAATAACAATAATTTATATGGTACGGGTAATATGTATTATTATTACCTATGTTTCAATAAACTTCTCTGTTCAAACAATTCAACCGTAATATCCATGCATCTGGAAGTACACGTTTTACCCTTGAGGCCAACATCAAACTTATTGTCAAGTATAGAGAATATATTTAAAGCCGTACTACAAGAACGTAAACTGATCAATATTTCCCAGTCAGTAAAATGTAAGCATCTTTGGTGATAGAAAAAATGTTCAAAGTCAAAAGAACCTACTATATTTTATAAAATTTCTTAAAGCTCTTACCAAAAGGTACAAGTACAAGACTATGGTATGACCAGGGTATATGACTTGGGTTCCCAGTGAGAGAAGAAAAAAGTTGTGATGAAGGGCAACTGCGGTGGAGGTATTACAATGAGTTAAACGAAATATACCCTGAATCTTAGTTGGCTACAAGAACAGCCCTTATTAGACTACAGAGGGCTGGGCACGTAGTACGCCGAAGAAGACCCCTACCGGAAAGTCCTTTTCGGTGCGTTACAATGTTTAGCAAAAGGCAACACGGAACAATGCACCTCTAGTAAGTTGTAAAGATTGCAATATAACGTAATGTAATGTTAATCATCAAAAGTCGACTCAATTTGTTTTGAATTTTCACCCTAAGCTCAAAGCTATTTTAGGTATAGATCTACAAAAAATAGGTACCTTTCAATTTCTAACTCAATTTTGAAATTATTTTTATATTACTCTTGAATAAATTAAGATAATCTCAAAAACATTATAGTAACAGATTTATCAAAAAAAAAGACCTCATTCCAATATTTTTCAATCACACAAAAAACCTATTCTTAAAGCCGACACAGCTTAAAAACTCCAAAAATCAATTAATTGTAAAACATGACACAAACCGACCACACGACACTTAACTTATTTTGTATGGCTCTGTCCATAGTGTATCACTGTATATCAATCAACAAAAATCTATCAGTTATTGCTCTATCTAGGTTAGAAAATACTTCAAATAAACAAGGATTCGCATCATCCGACCGACCTCACTTACTTGCAGTTAACTTTTATTGCCGAATTCTCCATCTATGAAGTAAAAGTTGAATCAAGAGTGCAGAGGGACGATTTATATGAAGCTATATATGAAATGGGCCTGTCTACATGGACCGACATCCGCATATTGGACTATATCTAACATAAAATCAAACGATCGCTTTCTCTATCTCTATCTCTTTCTGTAAATTAGAACACTAGCTCTTCCATACCAGGGTTGCCAAATCATGAACTAACTCGATAGCAGAATTTAAAAATATTTGCAGACTAAAATTTGGATTCAAGGATGTAGCCCAAATAATTGCCCATTTTCAATTCTGTTGAATGAAGTAAACACGTCTTTTCTAACAGCGTTGCTAACGCATTAGTTTCATTTTATAACAAATGTTATTTGTCCGAAGAAAACTACTGCCGAAGACTTTATTTGGGCTATTGAAAGCCCTGAGCTGTCAAGCTAAATTGTTTCGGCTATTTTGGAAAAAGATTGCTCAAGTTCCGATAAATAGCTCAATCTGGCAAGCCTGTTCTATACTTGCAATTGCAATTCTTTGCTTTTTCATTCCTTTTGGTCTATTTCATTGATGTGGGTTTGAGTTTTCGATTTCCTCGATGCTTTGATGTGGAACGAGAGGTGCTTTATTCATCTACAAATATGCTTCTCATAAAAGTTTCACATTCACATCGTCAGTCGGCATCGGCTTCGACCTCGGCAACAGTAACACAACACAATTGTACACAATCGCCCATATATCCTTTTTATACGATACCCATTCATTCTCCTTCATCAAATTCGAACTTCAACTCCAACTCCAACTCAGTAGTCGACAGAACATAAATCTATCGATAAACATTGATAGGACATCATTATTATTTATTTGCAAAAAAAAGGAAGAATGGAATTCACTCAGTTTTGTGGGTGCTATAGATGGCAATGGAGCTTTGGGACAACAAAAAGGCAGGCTGACAATAAGTATCAGTATAGGATCGGTATAAGGTCCCATTCTTTTGGGGGAATCCGAAAAATGGGGATTTTAAAAAAGAAAATATGTTATCTGTAAGACGAGTAAATGGAACCCTCGTTGTCTTTATCTTTTACATGTCAATATTGAAGTTCGTCTTTTGTACCTGTTAAGTAAAAAATCTAAATTTTGAAAGAATAAAAGTACTGGTAATGGGATCTTTGTATAGGGTGTTTTTTTATGTTCTATAAGAAATATAGATAATTGTTGTCTATGGTGTGACAGTTGACAGTGTCAAACTGTTATGAAATTTCTGTTCTACAAGGTTTGGTGATTCAACATTAATCGTTAAACGAGAGTACAACACTAACTAGCTGTAGAGCACTTCTTCCATTTAACATTGCTAAGTAAAGAATATTTCAATGGTAAATTGAAAATTCGTCAAAGAGAGCAGTTGCCGTTTATTCAAACCAGGAATGAATCACCGTTACACACTAGCGCTGTCTTTTTTAAACAGAATGTAGTCAATGCTTAGCTGATACATTTTTAACAAAAACAACCTCTCAGCATGGCAAACTAAAATGGTAGCTTCTTATCTATTATGTGGACTGATGATACCGCCAGCCAGCGGCAGGCTGGGATGCGACCCACACTGATAACTTCTCATCCCGTTTGTCGATTTGTCTTGCTTAAAAGTTTGTCTTTATGGACTCGTATCAATTTTTACCAAATTTGCGTACTATTTTTTGTAGATTTTATTTTTTATGAAAAAACGGACTGTTGGATTTTTAAAAACAAAATTACTGAATATTGAAAACAATATTTTCTGTGAAATAAAATAAGTTTGAAGCCAATATATAAATAAGCTATTTGAGTCGAAAGTTTTTTTTAGAGTTTTATTTTTTGTAAAAAAAACTGTCAATTCGATTTTTTAAAAATTTTACCAAATGTTGAAAACAATATTTCTTATGAGATAAAATTACTTTGAAGCCAATATTTAAAATTTTTAAAGAGATATTTGAGTCGAAAATCAATTTTTACCAACTTTTATACATTTTTTTTTAGGTTTTTATTTTTTGTAAAAAAACTGTCAATTCGATTTTTTTCAAACTTTAACTGAATGTTGACAACAACATTTTTTGAAAGATAAAAGTAAATTAAAGCCAATATCTCAAAGTTTTGAAAAGATATTTTAGTCGAAAATCAATTTTTACCAACTTTTATAAATTTTTTTTTAGGTTCTAATTTTTTGTAAAAAAAACTGTCAATTCGATTTTTTCAAACTTTAACTGAATGTTGACAACAAGATTTTTTGTAAGATAAAAGTAAATTAAAGCAAATATCTCAAAGTTTTGAAAAAATATGTCCCATTCTTAGCCGAATATAATTTTTGGTCCAAGATGAAGGTATGTCGCTAGGGTAAAGTGCTCTGTCTGCGTTTGGGTTGATCTTGGAATAGTGATGACGATACTCAAGCCAAGAGATTTTTAAGTTAGATCTTATCGTCGCATTGCAGTGTTTTTTAAAGTCTTTGGAATTGAAAAAATAGAAATTGAAAAGTGTCTCTTTATGAGCCTTTTTGGCTGCTAGGTCAGCGAGAACGTTACCAGCGATGTCCATGTGTCCTGGAACCCAGGCAATTTTAAGGTTTTTCCTTTTTTCAATAAGTTTGTCACGTATGACAACAATTATAGTAGAATAGTTGTTGATGTTTTTGATAGCATTAATGGTTGATAAACTATCAGTGAAAATGACAGTTTTTTTGTTTTTGGCGGATTCGATTGCTTTAAGTAGTGCAAATGCTTCAGCTGTAAAGATTGATGAGGGGTTTTGCAGTAACCCTTTGGTGATGATAATGCCGTTTTCATTGACAAATTCGAAAGATGTTCCGTCTATGGTCTTAGGTGCATCAGAAAATAAAAATTGCCATCCCTGTTTCTTGTATTGCTCTGATGTTTCTTGAAATAGGGATTGATATATAGCTTTATTGGTGCTAGACTTAGTATAGATGTTAAAAATAGGAACAATGGCTTCGCAATGAAAATACCAAGGTGGGTATTTGCATATTTGTTTTCTGGAAGTGATGATAGGTGTGTCAAGTTTAGGTACATGATTGATGGCATTTAGAAGAGCTGAGGGATATTTTGGTATTTTTTTCCTTTTTAATATCTTGATAGCATCGTCTTGGATTGGTGACGAGAATGGTGAGTTGATTTTTTGTAAAATTTGCCATGTGAGGAGATCGATTCTATCTAACAAGTTTGGAAGTCCAGTTTCAACTACAATGTTTTTAATCGGTGTTGTACGGAAGGCGCCAATGCTGGTTCGAATTGCTGCATGATATGGTGTAGAGATAAAATTCAAAACTGGTTTGGAACATTTTCCATAAATCGGAAGCCCATAATCAATTTTAGAAAGAATAATGGAACGAATAATTGAGATAATAGTTTTAATACTGCAGTTAAATTTTTTTGAACTTAAAAGCTTTATCAAGTTAACCCTGGTAGTAAGGCATTTTTTAATATATAAACAATGTTTCTTAAATCTATAACTAGAATCAAATAATAATCCAAGAATTTTTGAGTAATTAACATTTTTTATAATAATATTATTATGGGCAACCCCTTCAATAGATTTTTGACATTTATGTTTACGAAAAAATATGTAAAATTTCACATTTGGCTGTTGAAATAATTGATCCTGAAAAATTACCCCAATTGGATGGTGGAATCATCATCTCCACAACTTACGACAAAACAAACAATCTCTATTTAAAAACTTCAAAAAATTTCCATCCCAACAAAATCTCATTGCATACCGTAAGGCTAACGCTACTTTTCGGAGAGCTGCAAAAATTGAAAAAGCTGATTCATTCAATAAATTCATATCCAGCATCAATCTCAACTCATCCCCAAAAAAAATGTGGTTTGATATAAAATGTCTTTCAGGCAACTTTTCCCCCCACACCATAAAGGTTATCAAAACCGACACTGCGAACCTGACTAATCCATTTGAAATCAACTCACATTTTGCAAAAACATGGGAACATTCTCAAAGTGACTCTAATTTTCATCCCCAATACTTAAACGCTAAAACTCAATGTTTGACCCCTTTTGTCTATACTGGCCCTCCATCTACCTCTGCTTCATTGATCGAAACCCCCATTTCTATGATAGTACTTGAAGCTTGTTTACATGCCTCGAAAGGTAAAACACCAGGTTTCGACAGAATCTCATACTCAATGCTCAATAATTCACCGATTTGTTTTAAATTAAAACTTCTTTCCTTTTACAACACCATTCTAGACAAAGGCATTATACCTCAGGCATGGAAAGTGGCAACAATTGTTCCGATTCCAAAACCAAACAAAGACCATTCCACTGTAGCTGGGTTCCGACCCATATCACTACTGCCTTGTCGTTCCAAATTTTTTTTTTTTAGGTTTTTATGTTTTGTAAAAAAAACTGTCAATTTGATTTTTCTCAACATTGAAGCCTAAATTTCAAGTTTTTGAAAAGATATTTGAATCAATATTCAATTTTTACGAACTTTGAGTAATGTTTTTTTTTAGATTTTTATTTTATATAAAAAAAAAAGTCAATTAGATTTTTCTCAAAATTTTATCAGATGTCAAAAACATTATTCTTCGTTGCACAATATTGTTTTAGAGATGAAATCATATTTCAGTCGTAAAATTTTGAAGGTGACAAATTTTTTTTTCAGTTTTATTGATTTTTAACGTTATATTGATTTTTTTTCAAAAAACAAACCTGTTTGGTATCACGTTACAATCTATTATATAAAATTTTATTCAAGTCTCTAGCGTTTTTGGTTCGTAAGATATTTAGGGTTAACCAAAATGTTCACCTTTTTTTCAAACTGCTATGGTAAAAAAACCACCCACGCAATTTTCTTGAGAGCCCTTTCTGCATCTTTCTGCCTTATTATCTGTATAACAGAATTTATTTGAAGTCGATATCTCTTCTGGTTCTTGAGCTATGGACGACGAAAAAAACGTCGCGAACCTACGGACGTACAAACGTACGTACACACGCACGCACAGACATCTTTCTAAAAATCTTTTATATCGACTCTAGGGACCTTGAAACGTCGAGAAATGTCAAAATTTTCAATTTGACAAATCGGACCCATTACAATAACTTCCTATGATAAGTTAATAAGGATCATCTTCAAAGTGCTGTAGGTGAACAGGGTTTTGCCGCAAAATCACGTGAGAAAAATCATGGTAAAAATTCCAGTAACGGGAGAGGAAAATGTTATTCTTGCGGTAAACGAGGGCATTTCGCATCTGAATGCAGTAATCTAAATCACGACAGTTATCTTCGTTCGGTCTCTTTTCATCCATAGATGCTTCGATGTTGCAACGGGACGAATGGTGCTTGGATAGCGGTGCTACCTCCCACATGTGCTGCAATAAAAAACTTTTTATCGAACTGCATAATGACATCAAAGGAGAAAAGGTACAGCTTGCCAATGATAAGTTTGTAATATCAAGTGGAATCGGAACAGTCAGGTTGACAATCAGTACAGGTGACCTTATTCTAAAAAATGTTTTGTTCATTCCAGAACTACAAGGTAGTTTCTTGTGAGTAAAATAACAAACCATAATTATAAAGTGGACTTTAAACAAAACACAGCCATTGTAAGAAATCCTAATAAAGTTATTGTTTTAAAAGCTGATAAGAAAAGAAAACTTTATATTCTTAAGCCTTTTACTGAATCTATTTCATTTCAATCCAGCAAAAACATAAATACTTTTGATAAGTGGCACCAAAGATTCGGGCACCTTAACATGGTTAGTCTTCAGCATCTCAAGGACAAGAAAATGGTAACCGGTTTGAATGTGGATCTATCTGAAGTCAACCTGTCTACGAAGTGACGTGAGTTTGTCAATAATAATTTTAATAATTTTTTGAAAAAACAGGGTAGTACACGCCAGCTTACAATGGGTTATACTTATACACCACAGCAGAACGGCGAGGCGTTGCTGAGAGAGCCAACCGTACTCTCGTTAAGATGGCTCGGCGTCTTTTGGACCAGAACCTGCCAGAATACCTATGGACAAAGGCCATAAATACTGCCGTTTACCTGAGGAACAGGTCACCATTTAAAATATTAGGTGATATTACTCCACATGAGCTTTGGACCGGATTGAAGCCTAGCGTTTCGCACTTAAAAGTGTTTCGAAAACGCGCTGTCGTCTTAATTAAGAGGCCTGGACAACCTAAGTTTGCTGCTAAAGGAAGAGAACTGATTCTGGTTGGGTACTCGGAGGAATCCAAAGGTTATTGGCTTTTCGATCCGAAAACAAGAAAAATCGAAAAGAGTCGCAATGTGAAATTCTTTGAAAATAACTTACAAAATCATTTTATAGACACTAAAGATTTCTTACTTACAGAGGATAAGAGCACAGAGGTTGCTGACAAACAAGACACTCAAAACGGTGGGACACTAAACGCAACATCCCCAAAGAAAGATTTAAAGTCAGCAGATTCCACTAGCCCATCAAGCAAAATTAAGCTGTTGGTCCTGGACGACCTAAAATAATAAGAAGCGGTAAACCTGGTATTCGAGTTGAGTCACCGATTCCATCAAACGTTGAGGAGGCTTACTCCACTTAAGATGCTACTCATTGGAAAAATGCTATGCGGTTAGAGTTTGAAGCACTTGTATCAAATAAAACTTGTAGATTTAAAAGTATGTCAAAGTTTTGAAAAGATATTTCAGTCGAAGATGAATTTTTACCAACTTTTATTAATTTTTTTGTTTAGGTTTTATTTTTTTGTAAAAAAAACTATCAATGATTTTCCGCAAAATTGGTACGAATGTTGAAAACAATATTTCTTATAAGTTAAAATTAGTTATCAGCCATAATCTCAAAGTTTTGAAAAGATATTCGAGTCGAAAATCAATTTTTACCAACTTTTGTTAAATTTTCCATTCGATTTTTCTCTAAATTTCACTGAATGTTGGCAACAATATTTTTTAAAAGTTAGAAGTAATTTAATTCCAATATCTCAATGTGTTGAAAAGATATTTGAGTCGAAAATCAATTTTTACCAACTTTGGGTAATGTTTTCTTAGGTTTTTATTTTATAAAGAAAAATGTCAATTCAATTTTTCTTAAAATTTTACCAGATGTTAAAAATGTATTTTTAGTTGCACAAAATTGTTTTGGAGATAAAATCATTTTGTATTTGTAAAATTATCAAGGTGACAATTTTTTTTTTAGTTTTCTGGTTCTTGATCTATAGACGACGGAAAAAACGTCGCGAACGTACTGACGTACGGACATACGGACGTACACACGCATGCACAGACATATCTCTAAAAATCTTTTATATCGACTCTAAGGACCTTGAAACGTCGAGAAATGTGAAAATTTTTAATTCGACAAATCAGACCCATTACAATAACTTTTATGGGAAGTTAATAACTTAAAGTTAGCAACAATATTTTGCATATGTTTTTGCTTAGCATTTTACTAAGATTAAAAAATGATTTATCTAATTTTAAATATTTTTTAACAATTTGTCAATTTTTAAAGTTAAAATCACTGAATTGGCTACTTTATCTTTCAACAATTTGTTAAGTTTATATAACATCTGAACAATTGTTCATAAAGGGTGTCCCAAAATTAACGCAAGATTTGAATTAAATAGAAAACGCCGTTTTTAGTCTTTTGATAGTTATATTTTTATTGACTCGTAAAGTACATAGGATAGGGTTATTCATGGAATAAAACATCGGACAAATGGCCTCCACGGCTTTGCATGCACATGCGCACTCCTTTGTTGAAATTTTCCATGACCATTCTGCATAAATGTGGCTGAATTTCGTTGATGCAGCATTGAATCTCCTCCTTTAATGCACGGATGGTTGTGGGCTTGTTGACATAGACTTGTGATTTCAAATAACCCCATAAAAAGAAGTCTAATGGTGTTAAATCACACGATCTAGGAGGCCAATTTTGATCACCGAAACGAGAGAGTACACGACCTGGAAATGTCTCATGCAGTAATTGAATTGTTTCACGGGCTGTATGACATGTGGCACTTGTTGAAACCACATATTGGACACATCAATATCATCCAATTTTGGCAGAAAGAACTGTGTAATCATGTCGCGATATCGAGCACCAGTAACAGCCACTGCTTGACTAGCATCATATTCAAAAGGATATGGCCCAATTATGCCTCCAGCCCAAAATCCACACCATACAGTCACGCGTTGTGGATGCATTTGTTTTTCGACAATCACATGTGGGTTCTCCGAACCCAAAATGCGGCAATTTTGGCGATTGACAAAGCCATCAAGATGAAAATGCGCTTCATCGCTTAGGATGATTTTGCTCGAAAAATCAGGGTCCATTTGTTGATGTTCAATAATCCATTCAACGAACTCTCTTCTCTGTCCATGGTCATTAGGCTTCAATTGTTGTATTAATTGAATTTTGTAAGCATGAAGACACAGATCTTTGGTGAGTATACGCTGTAGAGAGGTTCTTGAAATTTGCAATTCTTGTCCACGACGCACGTCGAATCGAGGTTCCTGAGTTGTCAGCAACACTCTCACGCACTGCTTCGACATTCACATTTGAACGACTTGTTTTTGGACGACCAGTGTGTTTGGCGTCTCCAACGGATCCGATCTCCATGAATTTTTCAATAATTCTCTTCACAGTTGACGAAGTTAAAACACTATTCCGACCATATTTTGTATGAAGTTTTCGAACTGCAGCCGCCAAGCTTTCATTTTTTTTTTTGAAATATTCTTTAATAATGAAGACACGTTGTTCTATCGTGTAACGCTCCATTTTTAATAACCCTATACTGTTAGCTGTCAAATTGCTTTTTTTTCAGGGTTGCCAACACTTCACTGCACAAATGGCGGCAAATTCAAATCTTGCGTTAATTTTGGGACACCCTTTATAAAAACAGTGGATGGAATTGTCCGATCAACATGGTCCGTTTAACGCATTTACTCTGTTTTGACGAACTCTCACTTTTAAGATATGTTTGGATGTCGAAAAGCAATTTTACTAAAGTTTAATAGTATTTTTTTAAGGTTTTTGGTTTTCGTAAAATAAATAGTCATTTCGACTTTTCTTACAATTGTACTAGATGACAAAAACGTTATTCTAGAATAATTTTGCAAGGTGATTTTTTGTTCCCAAAATTTTCTAGGTGACAAATATTTTATTTGTGATTGATTTTTGTAAAGTATAAAATTGTAGGTCCCTCTTTCCATGAAATGACTCACACACAGGAATGGTTAAGAGTTTTAAGTCACTATGTCCTTGGCCCTAGTTGTCTATGGAGTGTTGCGCCAACTAATTTATTTTTTATTTGTATAAACTTCTATTGTTTTTGGTCTTTAGAAAACTAAAGAGTAAAGAGTTTTTATACAAATGCAAAACTCGAGATCTGTCGATAGAAAGTGTTTAATATAAGACCCTGTACTTTGCCAATAATTTATGAATACTAGAATATGAAGGTCAGTTATAACATTCAAATAACTGAACACTTTATTACCTTGGCTAATCTTCCCTCAAGGGAGCACTCGAATGCCCAAGGAGCTATCTTTTTGTATGCCTCTACTCCTAAGTTGTATACCGGTACAATTGTATTTCTAGCAAAGTTATTCTATTTACCTTTCAATAAAACTCTTCCGTGAAAGTTATCGAGTAAACATTAATATCTTCTTTAACAATTTAGGATTACAATAATTCCAAGGTTTTTTGTGTAAGGGTATTTTCCATCCATTGTTGCGAGGACAGGAATACTTGTATATCCTTTTTCTTTATCAAGAAAAGGGACAACTTTTTAGGAATAAAATCATACGTGCATAGAAACACATCCGGCATCACCAATTTCATATTCGAAATTTCAAATATCAAATACATATGTGGGTACATAGGTACGTAAGGTTATTTGGGACACAGATAATCCGAAGTCTTTTCAATTCGGTTTGCTTCCTTTCTTGGAAGTTAGTTGTAAAACTTATACCCATAACATTCACTTGATGGTTGATGGTGGTAACTACATACCTTGAGTTTCACTCGAATCTCACCCGAAAAAATGAAGTATGAGGGCGATCTTTTACTTTGGTAAACGAGTGAACGGCAAGAAGTATCTTGGGAATGTTATCCCCATGTATCCGATTTACCGTGTATCTGCAGTACACCCTATATAGAGTCTACAGTAAGGTAGGTAAGGATGTTACAAGACTGTGCATCAACATCCAGTTCCATAGGAGTTCCCAGTGTGTTCCCAATTTGAACTCTTGATTTGCCCTTGTTGACTTTTGAACTTTTTCAATTGATGGTTTTCGTCTTGTAACTTAACTATACACCCCTATATAGTCTATCTATACAAAATCGGCTATGCACGTAAGGATAGAGAGAGGTAGATATCTTTCTTTCAGGGATTTCTGGAAGTGAAGTTTTTAAAAGTTTCGAATGATATTCGTTTTACGGGATTTGGAAATGCATTCGAATGAAAAAAAGAAAAAAAACTTTTTGGAACTTCAATTGGAAATTTGTTGTTCTTTTTTTTTTGTCTTTTTGTGACAAGCCAAGAAAATTGTTCAATCTTTCAGTATAACTTAATATTAACTCCAGAGGGATTCAACATTATAGATTCCATTGATTATATAGACCTACATAATATATTTGGGTTTTTTTTCTCGAGGTACATATTTTTTGGGTTCAGCTTAGGTACCTTTGCCTATTTACCTTACATTTTTTTTTCTTTCACTTCGATAAAATTAATTGAAAGTTGAAAAGTCAACGACTGACTGTCCATATTAGCATATTCGAAGAAATACGGGCCAGTGACATTTTTCAAGCACACCAAACATTAACTTTGTCTGAATTCAACTACATCCTGTTACTTTTCTAAAATCCAAATGTGGTCTGCAGACTTTAATTGTAACACAAAATAAGGTAGGCTAACAGCTAGAAGAGAACTAGGGCCTATACTGGCTTACAAAACTCACCATTCCCATGTGCGAGTCTTTTCAGGGATGGAGGGGACCTATAGTTTTTACGTCGAACCCGAAATGCAAATTTTAGAAAATACTTTTAATGGCAAGAATTTATCAATTCCTTGCAAATAGAATAGAAACATAGAAATGAAGCGACAAATAAACACTATGACTATTTAACTAACAAAACAAAAGTTCTTAGACAAGCCTGCGATATTTTTTTCGGTTCCCGAACGAACTGTTTATAATTTTATTAAAAAAAAAACCAAGGGTCAAAACTCGCCACCAAAGAAGAAACATAATTCTAGAGCGAGTAAAGTCGACTGCTTTAACGAATGCGCTATAAGGCGAAAGTCCGATTTCTTCTCGAATAACGTGCTTAGTCAACAATAGACTATTTAAAAAAATTGGCCTTGATATTTTTGGGTGTTTTTTGAACGGAAAAATTTCACATCTTTGTTTTTGGTTTCAGCAACCTCCTTTGTATTAAATTGGCCTATAGGCAATAATATAGAATTTTTCACTATTTTATCGCCATGAATTAAAACCTTTTGCACTGAAGCTGGCAATGAGTACCAAGGATACTCTTCAACGATTTCTCGAGCTGTTTCTTGAGTGTATTCCTGAAAAATTTTAGCATTTGTTGCAAAACAGCTAGCCGAAGTTTTCAAAACTTTCTATAACCGTCTGTTTTATTCCAGTTATTTGTGAGGATACGGATGGGCTTGCGAAAAATCAGCGGCCAATATTTCCATCGTTTGAATTGCCTCCACCTTGTTTCTTCTTGTCGACTATCAACGCGATCTGCCTAAACTCGCCTTGGATACGTTCTTTTGTGCTTCCATAAGATCTTTTTTGACTACTTCCCGTACCATTTTTTAAAGTTTAACCTATAGAATAAATGAATGAAAAATTCAAAAAACCTAAGAAATCTTCATACATCGTTCTTTCTAAGGAGCTTTCAATCTCGTTCATATTGCTAGCTTTTGCTTTTTTTTTTTATAATTTGCAGGCACTCAAGGGGTTATTAGTACCCTTTATATGTTTATATTTAAACACAGTGCGAGCATTAGGAAAATAGGGAAGGATTTAAAAGGAGATACCGGTGCACATTGGTCTTAAAGTTCTGAACATCAAAATGGGAGGGAAAAACAGAGTTGGCTAAAGCATTCCACATTCTCGATGTGCGATTTAAGAAAGAATCTCTATACTTGACAGTACGCCCGAAATTGAGCTCAAGTGTAAACTGATGAGCATTCCTGGAAGTGCGAGTATTACGGCTGAATCGTTTAAGGGGTGGAATGCAACTGCCTAGTTCAACAGAACATTGTTTTGTAAAAATATCTTTAAAACAACGAAAGGCATGAAACATTGCGGCGGTGTTCTAGCGATGTAAATGTTTTGATTATAGTTCTATCGCCTATCATTTTTAAAGCCCTTTTTTGTATTCTATCCAAGAGATTTAAACTTGTTTTGGGGGCACCTGCCCAGATATGCGAATTATATTCAAGCTTTGGACGGGTGAAGGCTTTGTAAATTACAGCCAGATCAGAAGGGGTGAAAAATTTCTTGCACCGTCGGAGAAATCCTAAGCACCTGGCTGCATTTTTGGCAATATCAAATATATGATCGTTCCATAAAAGGTGATCTGTGATACACATACCAAGTACTGACAGTTGATTAGTTTCTTGGGTGCAAGTGCCACTCATAGATAGTGGCATCAGGGGTATGTTACGCTTTAACGACAGGAGACAGCATTGAGTTTTCGAAGCATTAAATTCTACACGGTTTTTGATTCCCCATTGTACAATGCTGTCAAGATCAGAATTTAATGAGCTTATCATACGCTGCCGTTGAAGTTAGACATCCGAAGGACAAGGATGTGAATCTAGAAACGAGTATGAGAAGCTTAGGGTACTGTAGTCGGCGAAACAGGTTAATGGAGTAGAAGTGGCAGACATAAGATCATTTATGAATATAAGAAAGAGTGTCGGAGACAAAACGAAGCCCTGGGGAACACCAGCATTTATTTTATGAATTTCAGACTTGTAACCATCCAATACAACTTGTATTGAACGGTTAGAAAGGTAATTTCTAATCCAACGAAGAAGAGATTCATCAATACCAAAAGCACGCATTGTCGATAAGAGAGCTTGGTGCCAAACTCTATCAAATGCTTTTGAAATATCAAGTGCAATAATCTTACTTTCTCCAAAACTATGTAAAGATTTGTTCCACTGTTCGGTGAGATGAACCATGAGATCACCAGTGGACCTATTGCTACGAAAACCATACTGTCGGTCATTAAGAAGCTTCCGTTCTTCGAGATATTTCTTGAGCTGATAATTAATCAGCTTTTCCATGACCTTGGAAAGAAGGGACGTGAGTGCTATTGGACGATAGTTAGAGGGAGAGAAGGATTTGCCTTTTTTAGGGACAGGCTGGACAAATGCTATTTTCCATCCGCTCGGAAAGAGACCTGTAGAGTAGGAAAGATGGAAAAGTTTACGCAGTGGTTTTGCCAGCGATGAAGAACACCTCTTCAGAACAATTGGGGAGATACTATCCGGGCCAGCGGATTTGTGTATGTCAAGGTCTTTCAGTACTCTTGCAACTGCACGAGTGCGAAAGAAGATTCGTCCCATTGAATCATTTACGCTCTCAAGAACAGGAGGACTCATGACACTTTCCGGTAGCGTCGAATTAACAGCAAACTGTGCTGCAAGCAAATTGGCTTTATCAATCGAGCTTACATAGGGAGTGTCATTGTGGACGAGCGTTGGAACCGAGGATGACGTGGTGTTTTGTACGTTTTTTTACAAATGACCAGAAATGTTTACTACCTTTGGGACATGGTAGTATTTTTTGCCTTAATTTCTGATCATGAAAAAATTTGGTTCGACGAATATGACCATTACATGTCTTTCTAGCTTGTTTGAACTTATTCCGGTTTTCCTCAGTCGGGTTGGCTTTATAACAACGGAAACTTACATCTCTGATCCTATTAACCTCTTTACAGCTCGAATCAAACCATGAGTTCTTTTTGGGTTTGATAGATTTTACCCTGTTCGGGATAAAATTTCTCATTCCACAAAGAATTAAATTTGTAACCATATCTGCGCTGGAATCCACGTCACTATCGAGGAAGC
>NW_026605557.1:0-17947 GCF_945859685.1 Eupeodes corollae | reverse complement strand
ATGCTCATGAATTTTGTTCTTTAACTAATAAAAATACTTATCTCAAAAACAATAAGACAAATTATTTTAAAAACTGTTGCCTTAAAACGTTGTTTGGGATGGAGAAGGCGTTTAGCAACGGTTTAGTACCAGCACAAGAGCAAAACATCAAGGATGTCGGCTTAGTGCTCTTCTGTTCTCTTTGCTTATAAACGGTATTGAAGATGATCTCCATTGAAGGAATAAGAATTGCCAACACAATAGTCGTGCTTTCGGAGTCACCAGAAATATTGCAATTGATGATTAACTCAATATCGACCTACTGCATCAGGAAATGGGGACTGATATATCTAAAATAATGGTCTTCGCTAGAACTTTAAGTGGCCGGAATATAAGAAGATATAGCTACAATGATACTCCACTAGAAACAGCAAAGGATATAAACTGAAACTGAATGCAACATAAGATTTCTGAATACAACTATATTAGAAAGTCAATAATCCGTAAGTCTTGATAAATATAACTTCGAATAATTTCCTTATGAACAAACATATAATTTGTCAAGTAAATTTAAATTTTTTAATTTAGTTGTAAGGACAACTTTAATGCTATGCTTCTTAAGTTTATGGAACAGATGAATATGGAGACATTGAACAATTTTATATTAACATCCTAAAGAAACTGTTTTAACATGCCCTGAAATACGACAAATATAAATATGCAATATATTTAAAACCGGGCTACCAAAAATATTAAAAGCTTTAATTCCAAGCTAGTTACGAAATCAAATTTTGCAGCAAGTATCTGAACGCAAGAACCTTTAATATGCCAAGGACCCAGTATTGGGATAAGAGGAAAGGTGTCGGTGTACATTGGTTTTAAATTTCTGAACATTGCAATGACAACGAAAAATTGTGGCAAATATTCCACATTCGCGTAGTACGGCTAAAATAAGAATCTCTGCACTTCATAGTACGGCCGAAGTCAAGGGTAAACTGATGGGCATTCCTGGGAGCGCGGATATTACGGTTAAATTGTTTAAGGGGAGGAATGCAACTGGCTATTTCACTAGAGCATAGTTCATTTAAATAACGGTAAAAAAGGTAAGGCAAGAAACCTTGCGTCGATGTTCGAGTGAAGTAAAATAATTGATGATGTTAATGTCATCAATCATTTAAAAAGCTCCTTTTTTGAATACTGTCCAAGAGGCTTAAATAAGTTACTGGAGCACCAGCCCAGAAATTAGCGCTATAGATTATAGCCAGATCGGACGAAGAGACACATTTCTTTCAACGTCTCAAAAAACCAAGGCATCTTGCGGCATCTTTGGCGACATCGCGTATGTGATCGTTCCACAAAAAGTGGTTGCTGATGCACATTCCGAGGATGTCAAGATTTTCCGTTTCGTTGATGCAAGTGCTAAGAGTTCTATCGTCAGCGAAACAATGTATTGGATTAGAATAGCAGACAGGAGATCATTTATAAAAATGAGGAAGAGGGTCGGAGAAAAAACGGAGTTCCAGACTATAATCCGTCCAAAACAACTTGTATTGAACGGTTCGAACGGAAATTTCTAATCAAACGAAGAAGGGATTCATCGATACCGAAAGCACACATTTTCGATAAGAAAGCAAGATGCCAGACTTTATCAAATGCATTTGAAATATCAAGTTCAATAATCTTACTTTCTCCAAAACTATGAACAATGAGATCAACAGTGGACCTATTGCTTCGAAAGCCTTATTGCCAGTTATTAAGAAGCTTCAGTTCCTCAAGATATTTCTTAAGCTGATAATTAATCAGCGTTTACATGACCTTAGAAAGAAGGGACGTTAGTGCTATTGGGCGATAATTTGTGGGTGAAGAAATTCGCCTTTATTGGGATTGGCTGAACAAATGTAGTTTTCCAACTACTCGGAACGAGTTTAGAAGAATAGGACAGATGGCAAAGCTTACGCAGTGGTTTTGCTAGTGTCGAAGAACACCTCTTCAGAATAAAAGCGGGGATACTATTCGGACCAGCGGATTTATGAATGTTGAGATCTTTGAGAACTCTCGCCACAGGTCGAGTGCGAAAAAAGATTGGTCCCATAGAATCATTTATGCGTTTAAGAACTGGGGGAGCCATGACACTATCTGGTAAGGACATAAAAACAAATAAGCTGGCTTTATCAATAGAGCTTACTAAAAGAGTGTCATTGACAACAAGCGTGGGAACCGAAAAAGATGAAGAATTCCTTATCTTTTTTACAAATGACCAAAAATTCTTACTGCCTTGGGGACATTGCAGTATCTTTTGCCGTAATTTTTGGTCATGTAAAAATTTGATCCTTCGAATATAGGCCTTGCAGTCCTTCCTGGCTCGCTTAAACCATTTCCGCCTCTCCTCAGTTGGTTGGCTTTAAAAACCGGAAGCTTACTTTTTTCTCCTTGATAATCTCTTTGCAGCTCGAATCGAACCATGATTTAACTTTGGGTTTAATTCTATTCGGGATAAAGGTTTTTATTCCCAAATGAGTCTACGTCGCTACCGAGGAAGCATATAGCGACCAGTTAAAGATCCTGAAGAAATTATTGAGGCCATTCCAGGTGGCTTTCTCGTACTGCCAAACGGTTCTCTTTAGAGCTCTTTCTTTAACTGGATTTGTTTGATACGAGAATATAGCAGATATGACATTGTGGTCCGATGTGCCTAGAGGCGTCAATACACTGATTGTGTACTTATCAGGATCAGAAGTCAGAAACAAGTCTATTATATTTTCTGCTCGGCCGTTAACGTCTGATATAAGAGTAGGCTCATTGATAAGCTGAGTAAGATGGTGAAACTCAGCAAAAATTTCAGCACACATTCCTTCGGGCGTTATCTAGCCCGAATTGCGGAAAACCTTAAAACTCAGAAGGAGATTGTCTCCAATTCTTAACCCTAGAAAGATGACCTACGTCGAATGGACGTATACCTATAAATCATGTGTATCACTTATGGTCTATGAAATATGGTTATCTTTCTAAGGTTAAGCATGTGTCCAATATTCAAACCGCAAAGGCGTTTTTTGGCAAAAACACTATTGCTAGTTACTTTCAATATGAATGTGTTTTCAAACGTATAGTTAAAGATTTAAAATCAATCAGTTAATTCAATTTATTAGTCATGAGTTCAATTAACTTTAAAAATCAATATTGAGATAAACCCGCTCGAAGTTCAAAGTAGTTAGAAAATCTAGAAAAATTATGCTTTATCCTTAATCATTAAATTTTAAACCGAATACTTAATGATTTTTCACTGTCATATTCCTTCCAAACATCATATTTTAGGTTCTATGGGGCCAGTTTAACTAAAAAAGAATCTAAGTTTCAAAAATTCTTGGTTAGCCTAAATCCTTAATTAAATAGAATTCAGCTATTAACAAAATTCGCTTTAAAACAGGGAACAACTAACAATCATCAAGGGTTTGTCTAATTCAAAAGAATAACTTTTCAAGAATCATCTTCCTTACCGACCATTTCAATATTCCTTTCCATCCAAAAGTGAAATTGAAGCATTAAGAAATCAGCAAGACAACTTAACAACCAATCCTAAATACTCATGGTGTGCAGAAATCTGACAAAAAAGAAAACAAACAATATCAAAACAAAATTCTGAAAACCACATCAAGTGAATTATATAACAAACCCCTAAAATGTAAGTAGCTAAGCTGCCCCTGCCTTTACAATTTCTTCAATTTAATTAGTTATCTATTTGTTTCTTTTGACAAGAAGTTTATACCTAATGAAGTTACCTAGAAGAAACATTTTTTTATTGGCCAAAATGGCAAGATTTATTTGTTCAGGCTTCAGGGTGTATACTGTTTAAGAGTATGTTCTGGGAGGTATAGGACTGTTCTTCATCTTCCAGAAACCATCTCCTGGTCCCTCTCAAAGCATTTTAAACATTTAAAATTGGTATGAGTGAGTGCCTTGTACCTACATCAAAATTAAAGAATCCTTTTGCTAACCTTGATGCTTAATGAAGACAAAGAAATCAAAGAACAAAATCATTTTATTCGTATTTTCAATATAAAGCACAAAAATAAAAAACAGAAACTGAAAAGTCAAATATTAAATAAATTGCCAACTTTTTCCCTTTGTATAGGTTCCCCCTCGTTCCCTCTCTCCCTTTTATTTGCCTCTTTCTGTGTTTTGAACCTTTTTTTTTCTTGATCTGTTCCTTTTTTGATTTACGACTGGAAGAATGAATTTCCCGTCAGAAAAAACTGAATTAGGTATTTATAGGTGCCTTGCCTTCTTCAGACTTAAATATTTATAATGTAGGTCGTATAAGGTAGAAATTGATGTACCTACAGTTCTTTAAAGGACTACTTTCGCCCAAACCAATTTGTTTCAGTAAGAAAAACATCTCAAGCTATGTAAGATCCATTCCTATCCGAGTCAATCGATAAAATTGAAAGGATTTGTATAATTTTTTTTTAATAAATTCAAAAAGCAACTAATGAATTTCACACCAGCATCAGCAGCAGCAGAATATGAACTTAACGACTAAGTTTTTGATTTTGCTTTCATGGTTGATTTATTTCCAAATTTTAAAGCCAACTTTTCTGAATCTCTTTTTGACAGAAAAAACTTTAGGCACTTGGTGCGAAAAAAAAAAACAAAACTAAAAATGAGGGGAAAATTACATTTAAAGTGTAAGTAAATTTCAGTAACGATCCATCTTTCCGCCTTGTTTCGGATTCGTGCCAATATAAGCTGCACAACACTTACGACACGGCCAAGGCCCTACTACCAAGATTGCCAGATTCTTGTGAACTGTTGGGTTTATTGCAATTTATTATCTTGACAATTAATCCTATAAAACTCATAAAAGAATCTAAAGACTGAGCTCTGAGCTTCTAATGACCTTTGGATTTCATAACGTTCATGTCAGGAAAAAACGGGTTTTCTTCAATTGCATAGAGCAAAGTTCGGTTTATAAGCTTTAGAAATTGGGGTTTGATAATTTTATTTGATTTTTTTGAAACTCGAAGCCAAAATTTCACAAGTTCTAGACAAAATTCTTCAACATTAATGAGTTTTTCTTTTGAACTATCTAGTTTTTAAAAGATTCGTGGTGAGGAAATAGTTCGAGCATTTTGAAGTTCAAAAACATTTTAAAGTCTTGAAAGTAGTTGATTCGGAAAAAAATTTCGAAAACTAATTTCCGGTATTAAATAATAAATTATGTGGCACAATATGTTGTACAAAACCAGGGGTAGTGACCTACAACTTTCAACCATTTCTGTGTACGAGTTATGTCAGGAATTTAGGGGACCTACAGTTCTTATAACAAATTCGAATTTGACAAACCACTTTATATGGGAAGAATTACTTTTGCAGGATTTGTCAATTCACCGCCAGAGACAATGCCCGTGCAAAAAAAACTTACGTGGCACAGGCAGGGATTGAACCAAAGACAGTCCCTCGCCTTAAACTTCAAGCCACGGGTATTTTCGGTATTTAAAGTTTTTTTCCAATGTAAATTTTTTGTATTGGATGGTGCAACAGTCCCTGGAGAACTAAGGCCTAGTGTCTTAAAACTTTCAACCATTCCTGTGTGCAAGTAATGTTGTCAGGGATGGACGGGACCTACAGTTTTAAGCCGAATCCAAACTGCTAATTTGAGAAAGCATTTTTCATGACAAGAATTATTCTTGGAGTATTTGTCAATTCCTTGCAACTGGCAGTACCCGTAAAAAAAACTTTAGATGACCGAGGCAGGGATTTAACCCAAGATTTATTGGATGACCGTTCAACGCACGGTTCAAAATTGGCCACCGCTATTTCTGAAATAATATCACAAGTTTTTCGGTATGTGGCGCAATCTGGCAAGCCTGCCTACTGTGTATCTTCCACGCAGTTTTTATAATTCCCTTTCTCTTAAGAACACAAAAATACCTATATTGAAAAAAAAAAACAACAAGACCAAGAGGAGAAGTGGTTCATTGAGCCAGAAGCCAGGAGCCAGCCAAAAAGCCACCCATCAGCTAAAGGACACAAAAGAATAACACAACACCAAGTAATGGAATAAATTAATTTGCAAAGTTGCATGGTGTGGTGTAATGTGGTGAGGTTGTTGAGACTTCCTTTCCTTCATCTCCACCTGAGTCTGTGTCTGGGACTTCGTACCGTACAAAACTGAATATTGCTTATTCCGTCCCGACACCCACTGTAACCCGGCTCGATACCGAGAAAAAATATACATTTATACAAAATTCAAATGCCATTAAGACTTTTTGGGTTGGTGCGGTCGGTCGTTGGTATAGCTTCGTATATTGGGATTGGAATTCGGAGAGATATAGCGGATCCCAATCCAAGTCCAAATGGCTCAGATCGAGCTCGAGTAAAAGCAACATTTTTGCTTCACATTCGCGTTGGCTTAACTGAGGTCTTATTTGTATAGCTATGTATTTTATTTTGTTCTTATGTAGCTATGTTTGTATGCTTTGGCTTATCGGACTTGGTTTAAGGACTCTATTAGAAGGAGAGAGATATACGTAGTAGAAGTAGAGAGAACTATCTTGAACGGGCAAACTCCATAAATTATTAAGAGATTTGCCAAAGATTTACCCAATTTATAGACAAAAGTAACAGGGGATGCTTTATTGCTTGGGCAATTCTTCTTTACTTTTCTGTATACCTACGTTTGTTCGTTATGCTTGACTCATTCATCCCTTAAAATGGTCCAATGAATAAAAACCCTTTAGTCGACTTAGAGAAGGAGAAAAGGTTAGAGTTAGAGGAATTGATGACGAAAAGCTTTGGAATATAATTGATAGATTTCACATTGCATTTAATCTACTTTAGATGTTAAAAAACATTGCTAAAGGTACCTACGTTTAATTTAAATAAAGGATAACTTTTGAGGTTAAAAGTATTTAAATTAAAAAACGATTCAATAATAACAAGGATTTCTTTAAGAGCGTATGTAAAGTTGGGAAGACCTGTTAGTAAAACAAAATGAATCAGTAAAAAGGTGTCCTAAGATTTACTTGTAAGAATTTTATTTTTCTTGTAAATTTCGTTACAAAGTGATAAAAACTATGGAATCGGTTGTTATTTCGGAAAACCCACCTGTTACACAATAGACAAAATTAGGACCCCGCTAAACTCATATAGTATGTATTTTTGGTCCCTAAACCAATGATTGTTTTGTCTTTTTCAGGATTATGGTTAATGGAAGCAAAAATTGTGAGGAACTCGGAACCTCTCAGCCTACGAGGAAAGTAGAAAGTTACCAGCACTTTGGAAGCTTTCTTTTAAATCAAGGATAAACCGAACCAGATGCTTCGAGAAAGCAAAGGCTACGTTCGGGATGTTGTCCAATGTTTGAAAAATAATTCTATTCTTCTATTCCGCTTAAATAAATTAAATATCAAATGAGTAATATAAAAGGGATGTAGTCTCTGGAAAACAAAATAAACTATCTCCATTAAAATGGTCGTATACAAAAAGTTTGAAATTTTATAATAAATAGGTGTATACTCCTGAACAACGTTTGCAAATGAAGCCTGTCAAGTCACTTGTATATTGGTGTCACACGGGCCTGATTGCTTGCAAGAATGACCGAAAATTGGGACTCTCAGCTGGAATTTGCAGTTCTTGTTTGGTTGAACTACTAAGTAAACACCTTATAGTGGGGGGGCATATTCGAAGCCCAGGCCTGTAAAAACCGGTTGTGCCGGCTCTAGCCTTTAGAGTTTAATCAAGAATCTAGCTTACAGGTTGAAGAACGGCCGTCAAAATGAATTCTTGACCACACAAAGGATAAGCAGTTGCAAAGATCCTACAGGCCAAGGACTATGACGGCTTACCTGTTGACAACCCACGCAAACGAGTTAAAGACAATGAACTTCGGTATGCTTGTGGAATGTTAGTTCCCTTAACGGACCACCTGTGGCCAAAGAATAAGTAGAGGCCCTAGAGTGATATAAAGCAGATATCACCATCATCTAGAAAATGCGATGTGATGGGCCGGGTGAAAAGAGGATGAAAAAGTGTAAAATTTATTTGGTGACTGCTACCGAGAAATCCAACACCGCTTATTCGGTTCCGGTTTGTCATTCCAACCAGACATAGGTGCATCGTCGAGCGCCTTATGACTGTATGCCTCAACGCTAAATTCGGCAACATTAGCCTGATATTCATACAGAAAAAATAATCGTAAGAAACAGCCTTCACGACACTACTTCTGCTATAGAATTCTGGCTCATTGATTTAGCTGTGGAGTAACGTAAAGGTGTCCTGAATAGAAGGACGAAGACTGCTCACGAGCTCTATGAGCCTAAACGGCACCAACTATATCATCAGTCTACTTAAAATAGCTAACGAAATCTTTTCTGACGTAATATGTGAACGTCGAAAGCTCATCGTCAAGAACCTGATAAGTCCTTATATATACCAGGAAAGTCCTCAGTCGATCAAATATTTTAATCCCGGCTAATTTTGGAAAAAAAAAAACATAAGAACATTAAACCTACACTCACCATCTCTTCGTCTATTTCATGGCCGCATATAACAGCATCTACATGAAAGAGCTGCATAGATCCATATCTAGTTTTTGTATCTCTGCCAAACTCGTCCGTTAATGCAAGATGACCATGGAGAATTCGCGCTGCTACATAAAGGTTGGAAACAACTTAAAAGAACCTTTCGATGTCAAAAAACGCTTAAGATAAGGTGATGCGCTGTCATGCGATTTCTTAAACATCGTACTTAAAAGAATAATGCAAAGCTTCCACGTCAACACTAAAGGAACTCTGTTTCAAAATGCTGATGACATTGACAAAATTGGAAGAACTGTGCGTGATGTCAATGTGGCTTTTGTGAGTATTGACGCAGAGACGGCAAAAATGGGTTTAGCGGTAAATGAGAACAAAGCAAAGTACATGTTTTCATCAAAATTGGACCTGCGACACCGACGCGACGTGTCGGTTAAAACGTCACCATCGAAAGAAATCACTTTGAGGTAGTTAACAAGTTTGTCTAGGTAAGCTTCGCTATGAACAGAGAAAACAACACCAGCCAGCGCTGAGATCGAACGAAGAATTACTTTTGTTAACTGCTGCTTCTTTGGAGTAAGGAATCAATCGAGCAACCAAAGTGTCACTTTATAAGATCCGTAGTGCCGCTATACGATGCAGAAGCATGAACTATGACAAATGCGGATAAAAACATATTTTGTCTTTTCGTGTAAACCGTTTCTTGTATGATCTACGGTTCCGTATGCATTGAAGGTGAGTGGAAGAGAAAATGAAACTTCGGGTTGTACAGCCTCATAGAAGAGGAAGACTGCGGATCAGATATCGCGCACGAGTTGAAAGTGACCTTTCATAACTTATAGTTAGCAACTGGATAGATTTAGCTAGGGACCGAACTAGATAGAGACGCCCTAATTCACACAGAACTGTGGTGCCACCGTAAGTAAGTACGTAAGATAGCTTTTACAATAGTAGTTTCGGAGGTTTTTTTTTATCCGTGGCATGATTTTTTTTTAATTTTTTTTTAATTGTACGCGCACTCAAGGGGATATGAATACCCTTATAATGATTATACACAGTGCGGGTGATTACGAAGGGAGGATAGGATTAGAAAGGACAACTGCACATTGTAATGAGTGGGAAATATTGAGTCTGGCTCAAGGGTAAACTGATGGGCATTCCTAAGAGAACGAGTATTTCGGTTGAATTGTTTGAGGGGAGGAATGCAACTGGCTATTTCATTAGAGCATTGCCTATGGAAGTAGCGATAGAATAATGAGAGACATGAGACCTTACGACGCGACGGTGCTCGAGAGATGCAAAAGTTTCAGTTAGACAATGGTCACCTATCATTTTTAGAGCTCTCTTTTGAATTCTGTCCAAGAAACTCAAGTGGGTTATAGGAGCACCTGTCCAAATATGGGAATTGTACTAAAGTTTTGGACGAATATAGGCTTTATAAATTATAGCCAGATCAGAAGGGGTGAAAAATTTCTTGAATCTTCGGAGAAATCCTAAGCACCTGGCAGCATTTTTGGCGATGTCAAATATGTGATCACTCCACAACAAGTGGTTTGTAATGCACATACCTAGGACTGATAGCTGTTCAGTCTCCTCGATGCAAGTACCACTCATGGATAGTGGCATTGGGGGAGTGTTACGCTTTTGCGAAAGTAGACAGAATTGAGTTTTCGAAGCATTAAATTCTACACGGTTTTTGATTCCCCATTGAACAATGCTGTCAAGATCTGAATGTAATGAGCTTATCATACGCTGCCGTTTGTAGTCCACATCCGAAGAACAAGGATGAGAATCTAAAAACGAATATGAAAAGCTGAGGATACTGTCATCCGCGAAAAAATTTAGTGGGTTAGAAGTTTCAGACAAAAGATCATTTATGAAATGAGGAAGAGCGTCGGAGACAAAACGGAGCCCTGGGGCACCCCAGCGTTTATTTTGTGAATATCAGATTTGAACCCGTCCATACAACTTGAAAAGGTATTTTATAACCCAACGAAGAAGGGATTCATCAATACCAAATGCACTCATTTTCGATAAGAGAGCTTGATGCCAAAATCAAGTGCAATAATCTTACTTTCTCCAAAACGATCTAAAGATTTAATCCACTTTTCGGTGAGATAAACCATGAGATCACCAGTGGACCTATTGCAACGAAAGCCATACTGCCGGTCATTAAAAAGCTTTCGTTCTTCAAAATATTTCTTAAGCTGAAAATTGATCAGCGTTTCCATGATCTGGAAAGAAGGGTTGTAAGTGCAATTGGACGATAGTTGGATGGTGAGGAGGATTCGCCCTTTTTAGGGACAGGCTGGACAAATGCAGTTTTCCATTAAATCGGAAAGAGACCTGTAGAATAGGACAGATAGAAAAGCTTACGCAGTGGTTTTGCCAGAGTTGAAGAACACCTCTTCAGAACAATAGCGGGGATACTATCCGGGCCAGCGGATTTGCGAATGTCAAGATTTTTAAGTACTCTAGTAACTGAACGAGTGCGAAAGAAGATTCGTCCCATAGAATTGTTAACGCTTTCAAGTACAGGCGGGGTCATGTCACTCACTGGCAGCATCGAATTTCGAATTAATAGCAAACTGTGCTGCAAGCAAATTGGCTCTTTCAATCGAGCCTACATAGGGAGTGTCATTGGAAACAAGCGTCGTTAAGCACATTTTTACAAATGACCAGAAATTTTTACTACCATTGGGACGTTGTAGTATTTTTTGCTTTAATTTCTGGTCATTCAAAAATTTGCGTCGTATATGTCCGTTACAGGTCTTTCTAGCTTGTTTGAACTTATTCCGGTTTTCCTCAGTTGGGTTGGCTTTGTAATTCCGGAAACTTACATTTTTGATCCTAATAACCTCTTTACAGCTCGAATCAAACCATGAGTTTTCTTTGGGTTTGATAGATTTTACCGTATTCGGGATAAAATTACTCATTACGCAAAGAATTAAGTTTGTAAGCATATCTGCACTGGGATCCACGTCACTATCGAGGAAGCATAGTGACCAGTTAAAGTTCCTGAAGAATTCATTGAGACCGTCCCAGATGGTTTTTTCATATTGCCAAACGGTTCTCGTAGGGGTTATAACTTTAACTGCCGTTTTTGGCATGAGAAATTTGCAAATATGACACAATGATGTGATGTACCTAGAGGTGATAATGGTTAGTACGTTGGAGTGTCATGTCAAAGGTCTTGGGTTGATCCCTGCCTATGCCAACTAAAGCTTTTTTCACAGGTACTGCCTCTTGCGAGGAATTGAAAAATCCTCCAAAAGTAATTCTTCTAATGAAAAATGCTTTATCAAATTTGCCCTTCGGATTCGGCTTAAAGCTGTAGGCCCTCTCCATCACGGACAACATTACTCGCACACAGAAATGTTTGCTATTTGCAAGTCACTAGGTCCTAGTTCTCAACGGGCTGTTGCGCCATACAATTTATTAAATTCCCATAGGAAGTTTTTGTAATGGGTGCGTGTGTACGTACGTTCGTACATCCGAACGTTCGCGTTATTTTTTCGCCGTCTATAGCTAACCAGTAGAGATATCGACTTCGAATAAATATTGTTACACAGATAATAAAGCAAAAAGATGGAGAAAGGGCTTTCAAAACAATTGCGGTGTTTTTTTTACCACAACAGTTTAAAAAAAGGTACACATTTTGGTTAACCCTAAATATCCTATGAACCAATAACAGTGGATACTTGAATTAAATTTTATATAATATATTGTAACGTGATATCAAAAAAGTATATTTTTTGAAAAAAAATCCATTTAACGGTTTTTTTATAAATCAAAAAAACTGAAAAAAAATGTGTCAACTTCCAAAATTTTACGACTAAAATATGATTTCATCTCTAAAACAATTTTGTGCAATGAAGACTAATGTTTTTGACATCTGATAAAATTTTAAGAAAAATCGAATTGACAGTTATTTTTATAAAAAATAAAAATCTAAAAAAGAAATTACTCAAAGTTGGTAAAAATTGATTTTCGACTCAAATATCTTTTCAAAAATTTTAAATATTGGCTTCGAACTAATTTATTTCACAGAAAATATTGTTTTCAATATTCAGTAATTTTTATATAAAAATCCAACAGTCCGTTTTTTTCATAAAAAATAAAATCTACAAAAAATAGTACGCAAATTTGGTAAAAATTGATACGAGTACTTATAGACAAACTTTAAAGCAAGACAAATCGACAGACGGGATGGGAAGTTACCAGTGTGGGTCGCATCCCAGCCTCTTTTTTTTTTTTTTTTTTAGTTTCGAATGCCATACATCAAAAATTATATGTAAAATTTAAATGAAATTAAATTTGTAAGTTTATTAAGCCGAAGGATTGTCATTCCATTCAATATGTTGTGTCTTAAAGTCATTTAAAAAATGACCGACATACATATTACAGAAATACAAGAACGTAGGTACATCATAACTACATATTAGGAAAAATTAAATGAAATAAACTTTTTAACTATGGTAGTGACTTGATTTCAACAATGTTTCGCTGGGATACTAGTTTTCATCAAAAACTCAACAAAATCTTAGTAAATATTGAATTTAAGTCGCAACATCAACATCTTTATTACCCGTAGAAGAAAACAAAATTTAAACACAGAAAATTTACCTCAATTTTGTATTTCTGCTCTATAAGACAGACATCACGATTTTTAAAGGGTTTACATTTTGAATTTCTCTTATACTTTTATATAATCGCCTTTTTATTTTCGTTAGATACTTTCAAAATTCAAACTGACAGAAATGTCATCCGAATGACATTAAGCTGCTGTGCATCCATTAGAATTTTTGTTTGTTTAAATAAATTCAACATTAAAAGTATTTTTATGTATAACTATAACAATGGTCCTATTATAGGTACCGAAATAAAGTCTGTGAGTGTATTAATCCTAAACTCTTTCATCATACTTAAAAAGCGAAAAAAAGTTTAATAAAAACGAGGAAAAACGAAATCCTAACACGAATCATAAAGTATCGAATTGCCTTTTGTTATTTTGGGCGCAAAGGATTTATTCCGTCTGATTTAATGACCCAACCCAACATTACTTCACAGGATATTTGCTTCCGAAAAGGATTTAAGAGAGTTTATCATTTCTGCTAAGCCAAAGCCTCCATCGCATCGCCTCAGTGTCGGCGCCACCGCGCTTCCACCGCCACCACTGTTATGCCGCTGAGCTCAGGACCTTTTTTTCTTATCGCAATCGCAAGTAAAGATGATTTTTTGATTGGGTTCTGTTATTTAGAGTTTTGCAATTTATACATTATTCATGCGGGTTATTTTCTTTGCTTTTTTTCTTTTTTTGAAGTGAATAAAATATAATTTAGATAACGAAATCCGACAAAGAGAATTAAATTCGAGACATAAATCAAGGATTTTTGCCTTTTTATTTATGTTTTTATTTTTGTCTTAAAATAAATAAAATTCATTTTAGATGGCGTTTTGTGTAATTTTAACATTATTCAAATTAAATGCGTGTAAACACACTGCAATGAATGTGTGCTATATAAATCTTAATTCATGCGTACTCAAAAATATGTAGATAAAAAGGTTAGCTTACATCTGCATACCTATAATTTTATATATCACTCGTAAAGTTAATGACTTGAGCTTGTAATCAGAGTAATTTAAATTGAAAAGAATTCATTTGAATTACATTTATTTATAAGTGTGTATAATTGGTGTATAGTGAATATTCATCATCGAAGAGCAATTAAGTCCTTTTAGGAATTTCTATTTGATTTAATGAAGCCTTATGTCATATTTGAATTAACACTTCAATTGCTTATTTATTCACATTTTGATTGGTATTTGTATATTTGTGTGTGTTTGTGTTTTTCTTCTTTCAATTTTTTTGAAAAATGTAGTCCCCTTAATTGCTCGCATGTGCCTATGGATGTAGAATTGTAGATGTGATAATTTTAAGTTTAAAAAAGGACTTTTATATTGTTCAAAATTTTGGAATATTGCAAAGATTATTTATGTTTTAAAATACTTAAAAATTAAATTGGGTGGCGCAACAGTCCGTTGTGAACCAGAACCTAGCGACTTACAACTCTCAACCATTCCTGTGTACGAGTACTGTTGTCAGGAATGGAAGGGAATTACAATTTAAGGCCGAATCCGAACGGCTAATTTGAGAAAGCACTTTTTCATGACAAGAATTACTCTTGAAGGATTTGTCAATTCCTCGCAAGAGGCAGGGATTGAACCCAAGACCCCACAATCATGCCACTGGTACTACTTTTTTTTTAAAATACTTCACATATGGAAAAAATGAAAACTATACATTTTCAAATCAGGTTGGAAATTAGAGATGGCATAGGCATTTTTACACTATCAGATCTTTAGAAAAACTTAATACAAGCTATATCTTATGACCATGGTTACCTCAATGGTAGTTTAAACTTATACAATTTAATAAATCATGTTCATTAATTATATAACTTGATGGTTGATAAATAAAGACGATAGCAATACTAACCCTTATTTGGGATAGAGGCTGCAATTGCAGAAGCTTTAACCGATGTTCATAAATAGGGATTTTATATATGAAGTATTAATTTCCCTTGAACAGATTCTATCCAATTCTTGTGAGTCTCATTAAAAGGAGTCCCTACCTTTGATGCGTACTCAAGAGGCTGGGATGTGACCCGCACTGATAACTTCCCATCCCGTCTGTCGATTTGTCTTGCTTAAAAGTTTGTAAGTTTTCGTGTTGGTTTAAAAAAGTTGTCAATTGAATTATTCTTGAAAATTTTTTAAATTACCAACAGTATTTTTCATATAAAGAAACAGTTTAGTTTGAAAATCCAGTTTTGTTAACTAGATTTTTAATCGAAAACAAATTTTTACCAATAAATAGATGAATAAAATTAATTTGAGAGATTTCGAACATCAATTTTTACCAAATTTATGTACTATTTTTTTTTAGATTTTAACGGACCGTTAGATGTTTATAAAAAAAAACTACTGAATAAATAAATTGGGTGGCGCAACAGTCCTTTGCGAACTAGGGCCTAGTGACTTACAACTCTCAACCATTCCTGTGTGCGAGTAATGTTGTTAAGAATGGAGAAATGTTTATATGCCGAATCCGAACGGCTAATTTGAGAAAGCACTTTTTCATGACAAGAGTTACTCTTGGAGAATTTGTCAATTTCTCGCAAGAGGCAGTACCCGTGAAAAGACTTTAGATGGCATAGGCAGGGATCGAACCCTAGACCTCTGGCATGACAGTCCAACGCACTAACCATCATGCCACGGGTACTACATAAAAACTACTGAATATCGAAAACAATATTTTCTGTGAAATAAAAAACAAGTTTGAAAACAATATTTTCAATTTTGAAAAGCTATTTGAGTCAGAAGTAAAAATTTACCAAGTTTTAGTTTTAGTATTGTTTTTTTTGTTTGGTTTTTATTTTTTGTAAAAAAAACTGTCAATTCGATTTTTCTCTAAATTTTACTGAATGATGACAACGATTTATTTTTAAAAGATAAAATAAGCTTAAAGCCGATATCTCAAAGTTTTGAAAAGATATTTGAGTCGAAAATCAATTTTTACCAACTTTTATTAATTTTTTTGTTTAGGTTTTTGTATTTTTGTAAAAGAACTGTGTATTCGATTTTTCCTAAATTTGTTCTGAATATTGAAAACAATATTTCTTATAAGTTAAAATTAGTTTGAAGCCATAATCTATAAGTTTTGAAATGATAATTGAGCCGAAAATCGATTTTTACTAACTTTTGTTAAATTTTCTTTTGAGTTTTTATTTTTTGTAAGAAACTGTCAGTTCGATTTTTCTCAAAATTAAATTGAATGTTGAAAACAATGTTTTTAAAAGAAAAAATTAGTTTTAAGGTAAAATATCAAAATTTTGAAAAGATATTTCAGTCGAAATTTATTTTTAACAAAGTTTGTTAAATTTTTTGTAGGTTTCTAATTTTTTTTTACAAAAGCTGGCAATTCGATTTTTTTCACAGTTTTACTGAATGTAAACAACAATATTTTTGAAAGATAAAAGTAGTTTAAAGCCAACTTCTACAGTTTTTGAAAAGATATTTGAGTCGAAAATCAATTTTTATCAACTTTTATACATTTTGTTTAGGTTTTTATTTTTTGTAAAATAACTGTCAATTCGATTTTTCTCAAAATTTGTCTTAATGTTGAAAACAATATTTCTTATAAGTAAGCATTAAATAAAAGCTATTACCTCAAATTTTTGAAAAGATATTTGAGTCGAAGATCATTTTTTACCAACTTTTGTTAATTGTTTTTTGGTTTTTAATTTTTTGTAAAAAAAACTGTCACTTAGATTTTTTTCAAAATTTTACTGAATGTTGACACCAATATTTTTTGAAAGATACAATTTGTTTAAAGCCAATATCTACAATTTTTATTATTATTATTATTATTATTTATTAATCCAGAAACATAAATGTACAGATTAATCTTAAAAGCTAACAGCACTAGCTCTATGGCTTTAGGCTGGGATCTTACAATTTTCCTTGAAAATAAATGATTATAATAATATAGGCTTAAAATCTTAAGGCAGGGGGAGCGATCAGGGGTACCAAGGGGAGCGCCACTAAGCGCTCGCTCCTGCAACTCCCGATCGCTCCCCCATTAGTAAGGCATAACATAGTTTATATTATATACATGTATCGAGTTTGAGATCTTGCAATACTTTAAATACATTTTTTATATTATCCTCTGATGGGATTGAAAGTAGGTTAGTAAATGTCTTATTGTATAATTTTTCAAAAATTTGTTTAATTTTAGTACATTCGGAAGTTAAATGATTTATTGAAATAATGTTGTTTGATTGACAAATGTGGCAAGTGGGAGGAGGTTCGTTTTTCAGTAAGTAGCTGTTCGTTAACCAGGTGTGTCCAAGTCTCAAGCGCAGGAAGCACTTGTTCATTTTTGCCGTTGTATTAGAAGGATAAAACGCAGGAACACCTTCTGGGTTAATTGTGGCATAGTGGTGGATGTAAGCGTTCCAGTCCTGTTTTTTCTTATGGCGCCAATGTGTGTCTATAATTTTCATTAGGTCTTTTTTGAGAGGACGTTGTTGGCTTATATTTGTATTGGGACATATGGAGATGTATTTCGCTAAACGGTGTGCTGCTTCGTTACCTTTAATCCCGGCATGTCCCGGGATCCAGATAAGTTGTAATTTTGCTCCTTGGGATATAATGTTATCACGAATTTTGTTAATATATGGTGAACGGTGTTAAGATAACGGTTTTCTTTTTCGATGAAATTGCAAGTTTAGTAGCTTTGAGTATAGCTAAGGCTTCTGTAGAGAATATTGAAAAGTATGATGGAAGCTTCTCACCAGAAACAATCTGGCTATCTTTGTCAACAACTGCAAATCCGGTTCCCTCACTGTTTTTGGAGCCGTCGGTGTAAAGTA